>NC_056732.1:1575961326-1576176326 GCF_019279795.1 Protopterus annectens
GTAAAACAACATGACTCACCACCCTCTCATGGTTCCTCCACAAACATATCAGCCCTGCACTCCAAATACCAATAGCGAATTTACTCTTTCTTTCACTCACTGTTGGAATTTGAAGACAATATCGTGTAATTATGTCATATCTGGGGGATCTTACCAGCTTTATTCATATGTAGTGTGGATAATACCAAACTTACATTTACATTTTGGTAGCCATGTTGTTTAGCTTTTTTGTTGCAGTTTAATATTAAGCTCTGGAATGGGCATTTTTGATGACTGCATTTAGAATTGGTTTACACTACATTTGTGGTTACCCTCTTGCTGCTGTTATTAAGATACATGTGATATGTCATGTATTGTACCTCCAGATATAACATGTGTTAGTTCTAGGCTCATCAACTTTGTATCCATTTCTTTTTTCACAGATATCTTCCTCTGTATCCTGCATTGTCTCTACTGATCTACAGTCACAGGACATCAACTTGTACCAGGCTATCCACCCTGTCTCACCTGTATCCTTCATGTACATCTAAACTTCCAGTTTATGTTGTCTCCTGCTCTCTCTCTCACACATTCTGTCATTCCCTCTTTGCATCTTTTCCTCCAGTAACATCTCTTCTCTGAAATGGTTGTCTGTCCTATTTCTACAGAACAGCCATTACTATAATTCTAGTTCTTTCTCTCATTTCTCCAGGGGCAGGATATGGTATGGCAGACATCACCTCTGATGTATATCTTTCAGTACAATACTGGGACTTCCCACCACCTAAAAGGTTTTTCAGTTTGCTACTGTTTGATAGACTTTGTCCTAATAGGTATATGAAAGCATAGGGCACACATAATTTAAATTCACATTGTTTTTGGGTATTCTGTGTTACATTCTTCCAAGACCCCCACCCACCCAACCAAAAGACCAAACCACATTCTACCTCCCTGTTAATTTTTGTCCTACCTACTAGTTATTAGGAGCTTTGCTTTCACTCACATTAGTCTTTGGGAAAGAAAATTACAAGGACCTTCTCTACCATCCCCCAATGATGGCACACTCGTCCATATACACCATGAAGGTTATTGCTAGTGACTTGGCAAGGTGAGGTGTATGGACTCAGTTCATAGTACACACACACACACACACACACACACACACACACACACACACACACACACACACACACACACACACACACACACACACACACCTTTATCTATCTATCTATCTATCTATCTATCTATCTATCTATCTATCTATCTATCTATCCTTCTAGCTGACTATAATACTGCCTCCAGAGACCAAATAACAGCATTTTCTATCATTACATCTTTCAACACTAAATTTTAAATACAAACTTTGCTTAATGAAATAATCCATTGATTCTTAAACATTTAAATGTACAAAATGTACAGTATGAAGGCATACACATTGAAAGTAAATGTATTAAAACCTACAGCTTACTTTTTTAGGGAGTCAGCCTTTTGCACACCCCTTGTTCATGGGCAAAAATCACCATGCACCCCAAAGTATTCTCACGCTGAGATTATACTACTTCATATATGAGTGCGGTATGTACCTTTTATCCAAAAGCATATGCACTTCTCACTAAAGTTGTGCAATTTCCGAAGTCGGAATGTAATAGTGAGATAAATTTGGAGGTGTGATTGTGTTTCAAGCAATGACTCCTCTTATGTTTAATTTCTTTACTGCAATTTTCAAAATCTTCATTAAATTTTAAGCATGTCAGCTGTTAGGGGAATCCTTTTGTTATTCACTGTTTTAATGTCTGCCAATTTAGCATGCATATGTGAATGTGCAATTATGTCCATATCCAAGTTAAGACCGATACATTTTCATGATGACATTACGCTGTATTACACGTACATTAGAAAATGCCACAATCATATTGAATGTCATCATTCCATCGTTGTTAAGATGTTATTATTTCCCAGCATTCTTCTGTGGCCTTATCGTAGGTAAACCTATTTTCACAGTCAAGGTCCTAACTTGTTTCCAATGCTGCATACTTGACATATACTGTTAATCCAAAATAAACAAAATGGTAGAAAATATAACCAAGACAGCAGTGAAAGTAGTTTAATTTATTGTTATCAAGCAGAAGAAAATCATCTCAGCAGTCTGTCACTACATTAGTTTGCTAACTATCAGAAATAAGCAGTGCTGCAGGCAGCAAGACCATGTACTATAAACTAAGAAAATTAAAACCGTGCATTTATAATAATGTATTTTTCCCTGTTACACTGCTAAATTAAAATTTTAGAGGCAAGATTACTTCATAACATACATTATTATTATTAATTAAAATAAATGCAGAATGTTACTGGACCACTTTAATATTGCTTCAGTTATAGTAGCAGCAATAAGATTATTTCAGAATTTATTTTAATTTAATACACTCCTGGGGAGAGTCGGGTGCCTGTTTCCAATTGAAGCCATATTACACCCCAGGGAGGATTAAATTAGCAGTTTAATATAATCTTTGGTCATTTTATTGATCAAATAATGGGAAGCAGAATGCATATAAATTTTCTCATCCATGTCCTCTTTGCAAGCATGTGCATTAGGAATCCAGCCTACAAATTTGTCAGTACCAGACATGGTATCAGAATTCATAATATTGTGAGTCAGCTGTGATGCAATTAGTAACATTCCATACTGTGTTTCTCACAACATAGTAATCTTCAATAGCCATTTTGCAAAAGTCCTAAAGGTAGAGTTGTTTGTAAAAGTTTAGATAAACACATTGTAAGAGTAGCCATCATTTCAGCTTTTAAAGTCATATGTTGCTATAATTCAACATATGTACAATTTATTCCTTTAGTGAAACAATCTTTCCTCTACCACCAGCATCACTTAAAAAAGAACAATAATGAATGATGTGAAATACAGGGCGCTAAAGAAGAGTGTACCCTCAGTTTGCAAGCAAAATACAAAGAGATTATAGCAGCAAAACAGGCAAAGCATTTCAGAAGCAAGGGGAATGGCACATTTGAGTATTAATGTAATTAGCAAGTAACTAAACTATCTATAGTCACGTACTTGAAAATACAATGCAATGAATGGTCCATTGATGGAACTATTTCGAAACAGTTATGTTTTATTAATGTCTGCAGTACATGCTTACAAAATAGCTATGATGTAAATTATTCTGCTTTTAAGAGACATTTTCTATCAGGTAAATGTAATTATCACAATGCCTGAGCCTTCCCAGAACTTCAGATAGAAGGCATGCACTTTCAGAAATTAACTCCTAGCCTGCTAATTTTGGTCTATACTTTATGAGCTCATGCGTGAGATGTAATTCTCTTCTGTTATTACCAAACACATATCAATAATCAATGTGCCTGCAAAGCAGAGAGATTCATTCAAAGAATATTTTTATATTATACAGAGTATGAAACTGCCCCATTACCAAGAAAGCAAAACAGCACATTTGAAATGTCTTGGTATAAAAAGTTCTGCTAAGTTTTATTTAAAGTTTTGCTTTATAAGCAGTGAGAAAAAACATACACATTCTTTACCCAAAAAGGAACATTTGCTTGCAGTACTTTTCAAAATGTCTGTCACTGTAACAAAACAGTGATCCTTCTGAATTCTGTCATCTCACTGCAAAGCAGCTCCATTTACAACTACACGTGGACATTGTTACAGAGTTAACTTTCAAATGGCATGCTTATCCAGTACAAAATATTTCATAGCTCTTTTCTAGTGTTTTATCTTCATAATCTGGAAATGTGATTCTGTATACATTATCACATTTTCATCTTTAAAAGCACACTAATTTATATAATTCATTCATTCATCATCACCTTCTTTACCCATTCCACAGTAATGGGGATAGCAGCCTCTCTTAACAAGTAACATGTGTAAGACAGTGAGCCAGTTCTGGACAGGAAATTTGTTCCTTGCAGGACATGAACACACTCACCCATGTGCCTTACCCTCCTTCAGGTAATTTATTTATTGATTCATTTTTATTTATTTTATATTACATTTGTTGACTGAGGAACTCCAGCTGAACATAAAGGCCCCATTTCAGCTGAGGTCTGGGGAGAAAAGCTCCAGTAAATTCAATACAATCCAAATCTTTAAGTTATACAACATCAGTTTATAAGACTGCCAATTCATTCATTATCATGTATTTGGGTTTCAGGAGGAAACCAGACATTCTGCCAAAACTCCATTGACATATAAGGACATACAGACTTCACAGAGGAGGTAAGTCAGCCAGGAAATGAGCCAGAAAAAATGGGACTACTATGGTCACTCGCTTATTATATGCTGATAACACACATGCTCACTGCCATTGGCTTAAAGAGGCAAGTGCTTCAACTCCCACTAACTCAAGCTCATGCAACTACTTATCCCTCCCAATACCCTGTCCTATAAAACCATACAGTACTACCAGAACTATAACTCTAATCTTCAAACCTTTACCACTCCTTAAACCTAACATCCCTCTATTATTCCCTAACTCTGACTCCCTTTTCACTCCCTAAACCTAAAATTCCCATCTTACTCCCAAAACTTAAAATTCCCTTCCCAACACGCCACTCCCTCACCATGGCAGCCACATTTACCTTGCTCAAACTCAAATACTGTATTCACATAAGCTACAGCTGCTAGCCTGATCTGATTTTTGAGTCTGACTTCAAATGGTAGCCTACGAAAGCCACAAGATATTTGGGTTCCTGACTTTGAGACAGTTTATTTTGAACATTGATGACTTAAGTGCTTGCAGCAACTCTCAGAAAAGCAAATGTTTTGAGTCTGCAGCATCAGAGGGTGAGTCACTGTGCCTCTTTTGTGAATTTGCAAACTCACTTTGTATAAAGATCGATAAGGGAAACGTCATGGAGTAGACAGCAGTTTGCACGCAAAGCTAAAAGTGAAAGGAGCTGATTTTTTCATAATAGTGTTTAGAGAAAATTTTGAAAAACAGTAGCAGTGAGACTTGAAATTTCTAGTGACATGGTTCAAGAAACAGTAGATGGCATTCAGTCACAAAAAAAATTAGCAATGCATTTTACTCATTGAAAGAAACCCTGATGGGTATATAGTAGCAGTGATTCTGTAATGATTGCCTCAGAGAATAAAATGTTTGGTTTGGCTTCACTGAATGATTCAGCCATAGCAATTCACAGAGGAAATGGAATAAGCAAACCAAAGTGCTAAGTCACAATCTGGGGGTTTATATATCTGCAGAAGTGCTATGTTGAATTTACAAAGGGTAATACTGAATCCATATCTGAGGAAGAGTGCACTGTTTTGGAAGACTAACATTTTTGTAAAAGACAAAAAGGAAAAACAGCCACCAAAGTATTACAAAGATTAAAAAAGGAAATGTAGGCTACATAGCATACGTGAGAACATTTAATTCATATGCTCTGGTAAACTTGAATAAAAAGTAATTATGGTCAAAGAAAAATAAAATATGTGAGATGACAAGAATGAAAGAAGATCATTCAGAATTTTTTCGATTAAATATTTAGGAAAAGTTTGGTACACATAGGAAAGAGCAAGGCAGGCTAAAAGAAAACCTGCAAGTGTTAAAACATTCATGATTGTGATGCTGCATTTAAAGAAAAATAGTACAATGAGAAAACATGAGAGCACTGCTGATGAGTTAAAGGAGTTTGATGATGATGGTGGTGATGATGAGCTGAAGATTAATGGGGCAGCTGCTACAAAGATGCACTAAAACACAAAACATGCATTTAATTGCAGCAAAATACATTTATATGCAAAACAAAATCTAGCTATATCATTTATTTATTTTCTGTTTGTGCATGACTAAGTGGACTGATCTACTGACCCATTTTGCAGTATAGATGTCACCCTGTGCACTTCTTTAATTTAATTAATTTAAATCAACTTTCTTTCTACATAGAATGTACGCAAATATTGTTGTGCACAAGTAAAATGTTGAATTAATAAATGGGCAGATATCTACATAGATATAAAGATAGACAAGCAGCTAATTTGCCATGTAAATGCAAATGTTTAAATGAATGTTGCATTGCCCAACTATGTTCATCATTTGCCATACATAATACAGCATCGGGTAATATATGCTGGGCATGTACACATTTTACATTGACAGTATGAGTACCACACTTATTGTCTTTATGTGAGCCCCTAAGGAAAATAACTAAACTTCTTGTTGCTACCAAGGGACTGGGAAGTGCTGAACTATGAGCAGCAATTAATTTCTTAATTTATTTTTGCATATTAGAGAGAACTTCAGAGAAATATTTATGCAATTAGTTGTCTAATGCAATGCAAAAAACTTTTACTTTTTGCAGATGTTTTTGCAAGTTTTTACTAAACTACACAGTATGATTACCATAAGATTTAAGCTAATTTTGCAACTAGAATGTTCCAGCTTCAACTCATTTACCTTCTGCACTCACTCTTGTGAGGTCAAGGCCTGTGGACAGATAAATTGAGTGTATCTATACTCTAAACTTTCATGTGCTTTTTCACAGATGTACATATTTTACAAGTATATGAAATACATACATAACAACATTCATTGGGTGTAAGCAGCTTGATTATAAGTTTTATCAGGTAAGTGAGTTTGGATGGGAGCTTGTATAAGTGTTTGGATTGTACAGTTAGGGTAAGGTTTAGGTAAGAGGGAAGGATTTAGAGGACTGTATATGCAAGTGTTGGCAGGTTAATGTTAGAGTAATGGTAAAGCTAAGGGAGCGATGTAGTGCTGGATGAGTTTGATAGTGCATATGTATGTGTCCAAGTGCTTTGTGTAGTGGCATTGTTATGTAAACGGATTTTCATAAATTGATGTGTTGGGTTAGGGGAGGCATGCAAAAGTAAAATGAGGCAGGAGGCAGTCCCTCACCCCCCAAATTTATCTACACCAATACTGAGATTCCCATACCTTGGAGAAAATGGAATATTCCAAGAAGCGGTAATCTCAGACTCAGTATCTATAAGCCTAGATTTTTGTCAACTTCATCTCCGTATTTCATTACTATGTAACATGTGTCTTGAAATTTTCAATGGGTTCTACATATACGCACACACAAACACACACACACACACACACACACACACACACACACACACACACACACACACACGCACACACACACACACACACACACACACACACACACACACACACACACACACACACACACACACACACACACACGCACACACACACACACACACACACACACACACACACACACACACACACACACACACACACACACACACACACACATATATATACACCTAAATCTATCTACATATATTGACATTTTTTGTCAGACACTATCCTTGGCACTCTTAGTGATTTGAATGCAGCCCCTATGATTCTAATGTTGACCCCCTATTCATACTTTCCTTCTCCTTAATATCCCTCCACATATATGTTAAAAAGTGAATCTGTTCCACTATTTTCCCTTATTGCTCAGATTTTAGTTTCTGTTAATTTCGGCAATTTGCTACCATGACAGCTGTCTTGTCTGTACTTGGTTTCATCCTGTGGATCTTTAGTTTTATTTCCATTCCCCTATCATTTGCTGAAGTTTCTATTCAGTGTCTGCCTGTAACGGCACATTGTCTGCATGCAGCAGCTTTGTCAAATATTGACAGGATGAAAAAAAGACTGAAAACGCAGGAGAAGAGCAAATCTCAGAAATCACTCTTCTTCTTTAAACTTCTTTTTTGCAAATAAAGAACTGCAGAGACTTCACTGTTGGCAGGTACCAGGATTTTAGACATGTTGACCCAGGTAATGAAAACCAGTTCAGAAGTGGACTTACATTCAGTGCCATTACATACAGCTGTCATGGTAAACCAGTCCTCATTATGGCCCACATCCAGCTAGTTGTAAATGAGAAGATTTGGCGAGGATATTTTGTTGAGGTTTTTGATCTCATAAATTCCAGGGCTGTTCAATGAGTGGTGGAGGTGGACTCACTTGGGGTCAAGGACATCATATCAGCTCAGGCTGCAGTAGGGAAGACAGGTGCAGGGAGGTATTGGTTAAGGTCTTGGGACAATTGAGTTCACAGGTTCATAGGTCGGTACTAGGTTTTCAGCCCAAGGGCCTAAGTAAGCCTAGCCAACAAGGTTCCCTAGCTTTCGCCACCCAAAAATGTTATTTTCATGTTCCCCTGTTGAGCAGAGCCACAGAAGTGATCCCCAGGGTGAATTTCCTATTTCCCATCCATTCATCAATATTTTTCTTGAAGAGTGCTAATGAGGAACTCTGCTTGACATAGATAGTTAGCTTTTCCAGACTATGGGAAGTCTCTGGGACAGGAATCTATCCCTCCAGCATGTTCTGTTTATTGTGGTGACAAGATTTAGGTCCCTAGAGCATGTATCTCAGAGGGATTGGGATTTCTTTAAGTGTAGCATGTCCAGCAGCTCTGAGTTTGACATAGCTTTGTAGGTTAAGCAGCGATCACCTCGGAGTAGGCGATATGCTATGGAGTAAAGCTGGAGTTTTTTGAGAGGGTCAGCATAGGGCATCTGTTTGAGTCCTGTAATCCTCTTTTGTGAGGTACTTCTGTGGCCTTTCCAGCTGTTGCAGATGTCTTTTAGGTACATTCCAAAAGGGGTGTTGTACTCAATAATGGGTCTAATGAGAGCCGAGTACAGGGGAACAATGACTTCTTTTTTTCTGGATGAGAACCCTTTCATGATGAGGTGTGCTACGCAGAAGGATTTTCTGAATACTGTGGTGATGTGAGTCAAAAGGTCTCTTATCACACCTTCAGCATTAAGTGGCCTGCCACCTATGTTGTAGTTCATTGGTACAGAGGTTTTTCCAAAGGGTATGACAATGCACTTTTTGGCATTGAGCTTGAGGCCATGGCTCTGGCACCAGGCATCTGTCTCAGTGAGGCCCTTCTGTAGGATGTCCACGTCATTTGGGGACTCAGCTATGGCACCTAATTTGCAGTCATCTGTGAACTTCATCAGCCAAAGGCCCTCTGTGTTAGCCCATGCTTCAGAGAAGTAGATACCAATCAGGAGAGGACCCAGGACTGAACCCTGTGGCACTCCACTTGTCACTGGTTTGAAGTCAAATTTGGAGTCTGCAGCTTTTACAGTGTGGGTTCTTTTTGTAGGTTTATTTACCTCATGGCTGTTATGCTTGAGAAAGAGCCTCATCAAGTGCTTGCAAAAGAGCCTCAGCAGGCTTTGCTGCTATTATCTTACATTTTAATGGTTAGGAAGGTACAGATGCTCAGGCAGGGTAATGCCTGTCCATGGTATGATCAAGATTTTCATAAGCTCAAGACTGTGGATAAGTCCTTGAAATGGAAGCATAGGCATTCTGACACCTAGATAGGGACCATATTGGATAGGGTGGGCAGTGTGGGCAAGGAACAGTCAGAGAGAAAGGGGGGTAAGTTGAAAACATGTTGGCCTTTTAATGCAGCAAAGTGCTGCCGGCCCATATGTAGATTCCTGTGTGTATGTTCTCATTGCTCAGGCCAGCATCCTGCCAGCAAGTGCTGGTGGAAGAATAGCTTGGGGGGTTGAGACTGGACAGAGCTGGAGCTGGACAAGATGGGAAGGGAGGGTAAGAGTACGGTGGGACAGAGGGATTTTGGAAGGAGTCATCCTTTTGAATTGGAACCAATCAGGAGGCTGGTACATTCACCTACTAATGCTAGTCGATTAGAGTCTCTGCTTCAGGGCAACACTAATAAGGAGGTGGCTCAGGAGCTGGTGGAGGAGTTTCAAGGTGGCATTGTGGTAAAATCTAAGGTGGGCAGTTTGGTTCATATTTGTAGGAATTTTAAGTCAGTTTTAGGGAAGGAAGAGAAAGTGCAGAGATTTTTGGAAAAGGAATTGCCTGCATCTAGGTTATTGGGTCCCATTGAAGTGCCTCATTTTAGTACATATTGAATATGCTGATTGGGTTGATGCCCAAGAAATCACCAGGGGAGATTTATTTTACTAAATCACTTGTCTTTCCCAGAAAGAGATTCTGTCAATGCTCACATTGATAGGTCAGAGGTTAAGGTGCAGCATTCTAATAATTAGGCAATAAGGGTGAACAGGTCATTTAAATGTCTCTGGCTTGCAAAACTGAATCTATTTTGGCATTCATCTTGATGAGAAGTTTTATTTCCAGATGGCTATGTGGGGGCTGTGCACTCTCATGTGCTGCTTTTGAAAATTTTAGCACAATGTTGCACTGGATGTAGCAGAAGAGGGCAGTTGGAATGGGGGTGGTGCATTATTTGCACAATTTTTACTGACTGGGTAAGGAAAGGAAATGGTGTTCAGTGGAACAAGGTCATTTGAGCAAGTGTGTGTTGAACTGGGGGTGCCATTGGCCAGGGGCAAAGTGGAGTGTCAGGCTAAGATGTTAACTTTTTAGGCTTAGAGCTTGACTCAGAGCTGGAAATGTTTAAGCTGCCATATGATAAGGTGGAAAAAGTGAGAGGAGAGGTGGCATTAATGGTAGAAAGGGAAAGGATGAGAGTTAAGTAGGTAATAGAGGTCATAGGGCTCCTTAATTTTGCACACAGGATTTTTTGCAGGGTATGAAGCATAAACATCATTGGATAAGGGTAGGCAGTCAAGTCAAGGAAGACAAGCCTATTTGGCTGGGGTTTCTCCAGCATTTTAACAGAATGATTTTTGGCAAGATGACTGTGTTCCTTCATCCGGCATTGATCTGTTTACAGACACAGCAGGGGGCTAGGTATGGGTGCATATTTTGATGGCAGGTGGTTTGCTGGAACATGGCCGCACGGGTGGTCTGACAAGAGTTGAAGGGATATCTCTTTCATGGAATTGATACCGATTTGACCATCTTTGGTAGAGTGGGAGGAGGATATTTAAAGCAGGTGGCTGAATTTTCATGTGGATAACTTGTCAGTAGTGAAAATTTTGGCTAGAAAGATGGCAACATCAAGATATGTGCAAGGATTACTTAGGAAAATTGTTTTGCTTTGTTTAAATATTAACCTTTCTTTTTTAGCTCAACATATTCCTGGCCATTAGAATGTTTTAGCTGGTAGACTGTCCTGCTTTCAGTTTTCCAGGTTTTGTCAGCTAGCACCTGGAGTACAGGTAAGCTGCCCTAGTCTGCCTGAGATGGTGTGGATGATGTTTTAAGCATTCAGCTGGTTTGGCAGACATGGTCTTAGGCTATTAGGAAGGCATGCAGTAGCCTAAGCATTTAGACAGTTTTTTTAGCAGTTTGTCATTAAATATTTGCAAATGGTTAATTGATTTAGTGCTGCTATTTTCAGTGGAGAGGTGGAGGGTTGGTGAGGCAGTCAGGGTGGCCACGGTGTACCTTGCAGTGTTGAGTGCTATGGTAAAATTGTTTGCAGGATATTACTAAGGACTAAAAGGTAGTAAGGTTGTTGAAGGGTGGGAGCATGCATCCAAGTAAAGGACATAGAAGGTTACCATTAGGCAAGTATATGTAGCTCATTTGTTTTCCGGATTGCGCAAGGTAACTTGTTTTCATTATGATAATGTGCAGTGGGCCATTTAGACAGTTTTTGAGTATGTTGGGGCAGTTCAAGTTAGTGGATTGCTGTTATTTGTAGTGTGAAGCCATTGGGATTTCTGTGACAGTGGTAATGATTTGCCTTTGATGATCAAAAACTGATTAGAAGTGCTAGGGCAACTAAGTGGTATAGCCAAAGAGTGGATTGTATTTATTATGTTCAGTGGCCTGGGCTCAAGTATAGCAACAGGCATGTAGAAAGTGGCCAAAAGGTTTAATTTTTAGGGTTAGAGACTCCAAGAGGAAATGGGTGGACACTAGGAAGTTTATGTCTTGGGTGAGGATGGCTCTGAGAGTTCAAGTAGTGTCAGCTGATAATTATGTCACTTATTCATTCAGAGTAGGAAGGATGTCTGATTTGACTGAAGATGGTAAATCTGTCGAAGTGATAGACCAAGCAGGGAGATTGCAATCTAGGGCATTTATAAGTTACATTTCTGAAAATATAAAATATTAACTTATTTATTAATATAATAGTAAGCAGATGGATTACTGGGTATTTATTTTATATGTTTCTTTTGCAGGAAGGAAGCTTTTATTCATGTTTGGTCAATCTTTTATTCACTGGGTGGCTAGGATAGTCACAATTCAACCTGGCGCTGACAATTTTGACTGGTTCCACTGCAATCCTAAGTTCAGTGGCATGGTCACCTGGATAAACAGTTATGTCAATGGTTACCAGTACTGGAAGAGGTAAGACAGCAGTTTGGTGACCCCATTAGGTTAGTTTTTCATCTGGGAAATAACAATGTCGGAAGTATACCTAAAAGGACATTGCTTCCTTGTTTGATAAAGAATCTGTCATTAGTTTTGCAGAAAATGCCAGCGTTGAGGTAATTTGTTCAGCAATTGTTCTTAGTTTTGTTTGGAGAGGTGCTCATAAGGCAATAGTGGTGACTAGGATATTTCTTACCTATAAGGTCGCTAGGGCAAGTGGTGTTTTAGGCTTTTTTGAACTGGAGCACTGGGATTTTGTGGATATGGATCATGTCTGATTCCTTAGTGATGGTGTATATCTTATGGGTATTGGGTTAGACATGCTTAATGTGCAGCTGTCATTATTTTTCTGGATTAATTTGGGATATAGTTGCTAGGGTTGGCCTAGTGGGTGGAAGAAGGTCTCTTGTAGTTATTCAAGGCAGAGGGCTTTCTTTTCCCCCTCTTTTGGGTTGCAGTTGCCAACTGCTTCGGTTCTTGTGAGTGGTATTACTCTGCTTGGTGGAGTTAAGTTGTAGTTATGAGCAGTGGGATACTACTAATATGTGTGATGAGAGGTTTAACATGCTTCTAGGTTTGTAACGATGTGGTCTGCAAGTTATTATTAAAGTGTTTAAGAGAATACTGAGTACTTGATCATGCTGTCCCCAGTTGTTTTAAGATGTGGATGGAAGAGCTTTACTTGTTGGTAACAAAGCTGGAGGATATTAATGTAGCTGACATATTGTTAATAAAGCTCGTAGCAAAGTCATAAGATTAGTAATGTTTTATTGTTGGGATGAGGATAGTCCAGTGACAAAAGGAGTTTACCTGAAAGACTAATTTGTTGCTGGGCTGTTAAATAAGGCTGAGAGGGTTGGGGAGTAGAGGATTTGTCTGAAGTTACAAGAAAGGCCAGGGAGGGGAGGGAGGGAGGTTATATAAGATTAGGTTAAGGATAGGGGAGTCCACTTTGGCACTATCACTTGTGTTACCTGACCTCCCTTCCCTAATGATTTACATAATGTAGGGGCAGAAGAAAGTCCCTAGTAGTTGCTCAAGGAGTACTTCAGGTAAGGCTAACCTAGTTAGAAATACCATGCTTCAGAAAGGCAAAAATGAAGTGCATCAGACTATAAATCTTTCACCCATATTAGAGCATTATTGCATTGTACACTAAATGGTTACTCCTCGTTTCTTCACTAAGCCACTTTGCTGCTTGAAATATTCAAATACATCATTGCCTGACACTTAAGAACAAATGTTTAATAAGATCATCCCCATAAGATGTTCACAGAGACATGGAAAACTTACTCGCCATCCCAAAGAACAGTTTTGTAACATCAGCAGAGGCAAAAATTTCTAAAAATGACTGGAAACATTTACCATCTAATATCAATAAAGACATGTTATACCTTCATTTTAGAACCAAGGTACCTTCTCAGCTGAAGGATACCTCTGCCTTTATTTGTTTTATAGGCAATGGATAACAGAGATTTTATCCCACCACCTCTTTACCACATTCAATTTTAGCTTCTCAGCAGGATTCAAGAAACTCCTGTAGGGTTTGTATAGAGCTGACATGGAGTGTTTTCATGTACACAGAGTTGTGCCTGTGGCGGTGCCATGCGATACATATTAATGAAGTGCAGCATGCTTAAACAAGGCTTTGTGATGTGTAGCAGTGTTTCTATGGCTATGAAACCTCTTTGGAAATGTGGATATTATTTCTGTGTAAGATTGCTGTCTGCAGGATGGTAATCAGACCTCTCAACCTCTTACAGCAAGAAATCTGAACAAAGCTACAAATAATGAGGTGACAAAGGCCCAAAATTAGGGGCAATGTTTAAATATTGCTCTTACAAACTTAAAAAACATTGATAGACTAACAGGCTTTGCAGTAGCATGAATGTCCCGAAAGGTATGAAATCTGACTCTCAAATGTCTGTGATTATTTTCTGAATTCACTCCCCAATGATTTGTTAGTGATTTGCCAAAACCCCACAAATTTTATGAGAAACATACCAAAAATATGAAGCAGAAATCTGGGCATGAACATTTGAGAGGCATGACGGCAATTGCTTTCCCTTGTTTGAAATTTGGCAGGGTCCCAAACATATTTAAATAGAGAAAAATCATACAAGAGACCCTGCCATAGATATGTCATTCTGCATTTATTAATTTCATAAATTTTATTATTCTCATTTCTCTCTCTCTTTTTTTTGGCACATGTTTGTGCCATGCTTAGCTCGTTTGCACATTCTGCATTTTTTGTTTTCCCATGTTTGCACAATGCTTAGCTTGTTTGCATGACTGGACCATGTATCATATATGATCCAGGTAGACAAAAATAGAAACCAGATGCATTCATTTAATACTACTGGGCATTGTGCAAACACAGTAAGTGAGGCAGTACTGCACTAACATCATCAGCTTAACAATGAATACTAATATAGGAGACGTCATGTAACTAATCCTGTGGCAATAGTTGGTAAGTTTAGGTTTGGAGTGCAAATGGCTCTGGGTTCTAGTACAGGCCGAGCAAATGTTTCTTTTACTGTGTTGACATTGCAGATTGTACAAATGAGCTGCAACCTAGACAAGTGTTTTCTCAACCTTCTTGTAGCAAGAGCCATAAGTTTAGGACTATTATACACATGGTCCTGGGTTTGAAAACCGCATATGCCATACAGTTTTAATGTTGTTCCACATCACGTTATATTCACTTTCATTCATAGTACCTGACATAGTGTAGCTGATATTAATATTTACATGTATGAGAGCCATACCTTTCAACCTCTAATTGCAAGAAATCTGGACAAAGGCTGTCAAAATGGGGGTACAATGGTCCAAAAATAGGGACATATTTTAAATATTGCTCTTATAAACTTAACAAAGTTTGTTTCAGCATACATTTTCTGAAGCATATGACATCTGAAACTGAAATGTATGTCATTATTTACTGACATAAATCCACAGATCATCACAGTGATTTACCAGAATAATATAAATTTTATGTGGAACAGACCAAAAATATGAGCTAAAAATCTGGACATTCTGTAAATATCTGGGCAGTTGAGAGATATGATGAGAGCTGAGACATTAATATTGTGTCAGTTATTTTTACCTATTCATTTATATGGTTATTGTGCATATATTATGAAAAGAATGACTGTGAGTATAATGTGTACTAGGTTCATGCAAGTATATTTATGCAATCCCATTTGAATAACAGAGTTACATAAGCAGCTGTATATCAAATATACTTAAAACTGCATTGCTTTTTTTTATTGCCCACTGTTGCGCATCACTTACCATTGGGCAAACAGATGCACCCTGGCTTACCATGTTTGTGTAATGGCAAGTGGTTCACAGCTTTTTTAAATGTAACAATAAACAGACAGTGTGTACTCTCAGGAAGCACAATACATGCAATTGGTAGGAAAACATATTTAAAGTGGAATTGGAAGGAAATGCTCATTAGACATTGAGCTTGATCTATAGAGACATGGCTGGTGTTGGAGAGTGTAGAACAGAGTGTATGTGCTGTATCTTTAAGAAGCATTTCAAGGGCTGAACATGCATATTAATAGCAAGCACATGATAGCCTCATAGTGCCATTTTAAGAGTGCAGCCAGAGAGTGAGCCTGTATGAGTGTGATAGCTAGTTTATCTAAGTTAAAGTTAATAAGCCTCAATTCTGATGTGTTTATACATAATAAAGCTGCTTCAACAGAACACACAAAGACTCGTCTATTACATCCTGACTAGATGAGCGACATGGTATCTGAACTGGGATTCCAGAGACTGCTTTCCAGAGCTATGAGGTACAGAGTTAACAGTGAAGGTAAACTAAGAGAATCAATCATGTAAAAGAGCCAGAAAAGAACCAAAGGTAATGAAAACTTGCACAAACAGTTTATTTTACAAAAAAGATAAAATGGAGCATTACAAGGGCACAAAACACATTATTAAACAAGCGAGAGGCACAGAAGGTTTATTGAGTAAATGAAATGTTTAACATTAAGAGATTTGACCAATGAGCATCAGAAAGTTTAAAGCAAAACAGGCAAGTTTAGAGTAATATGAGCACAAGAAAAATATAATGGGCATGAAAAGAGATTAAACATGCAAAACAAATATAACAAGGGCAAATAACTACTACTTCATATTCAAAGTATCTCAAAGGGTGTGAAAGTGCTTACAGTGTGTGCTTATTGATATGCATGCATTCTGAAGAGTTTATTTGTGTTCAAAGTGCAGCTATTTCATGAAGTACAGCCAAATGTACAGCCATTTCAAAAAGTTTCTTGTGCTGGGTCTGTCTATTTGCAAAGTGTCACCATTACAGAGTATTTCTTGCACTGTAAAGAATTATCTAGCAAAGCACCACCATTTTGGAGAAGTTTCAGTGTGCTGTGTATTGTTTATTCACAAAGTGCAGTTACTTCAAAATGTTTCTTACTCTGAGCTTCTTCTGCCCAGTTCATTTGCACAGTGCAGTCATTTTGAAATGTTTCTTACACTGATAAGAGGTAATTTCTGCAGTACAGTAATTTCAGGAGTATTACAGTGCCTGAGAGACTTATTTTGCAAACTTCAGCTATTCAGAGGCTTGTTGTGCTACTGGGCATAGTTACAAATACTGGCATGAAGTTCTGGCATATGTATATGTGTGTGTGTGTTTGTACATATTTCCAAGCCCTTCACTGGTTTGTGTTAATATGGCAGATGGATTTCAAAAGCCCTCATCACTTGTATTTGATCAGAATTTTGCAGAGAATTGGAGAATAGTTGTGCAATAATAAGATATTTTTATGCAAGCATCTTATTCTGACAAATATGCACACACCAGGGCATTCATTTTGTTAAACCTAGCTGGGTCAGAGGCCATTGAAAGAGAGCATTCATTTGTGTCTGCACCAGTAGTATATGAGGGAGAAGGTGAAAACTGCCATATTGTTGTACAGGCTGAATCAAGGGAGGACCCCCAGTGTTTGAAGCACACATTCAGAGAAATGTGTAACCCCCAGACAAATATTAGATTAGAAAGGCATTTGTTTTATACAAGAGATCATAAACCAGGGGAAACGTTTGCAGCTTATATTACTGACCTAAGGAACAAAGCAAAAAATGTGTTGGTTTGGTGACTTAAGAGAAGAGTTGATAAAGGACAGGCTTGTGTGCAGTATTAACAGTGCTGCTGTGAGAAAAATGTTGCTTTGTGACAGTGATTTAATGCTAAGCAAAGCTAATAAGATTTGTCAAATCCATGAAGTTACAGAAGGGCACACAAGTATGCTTGCAAGTGACAAGAGCATGGTTTTGGCAGGCTCCAGAGCAAATGTAGACAGCATGCAACATATGACAAATGGAATCAGGCCTAAGCACATTGCAACCACAGCCCCTGAAAGTTCTCTGGAGAAACCACATAGCTTTCCAGCAAGTTCTAAGAAAGGAGCATGTTCAGTGCAGTATAAGCATGAATCAGCAAAACCCATATCTAGCTTTATAGTTAATTGGTGCCAATCATGAGTTTAAAAGAAAGAAATGCTTGGCATTTGGTCAGCAATGCCACAAGTGTAAAAAACTGAATCATTTTCAAAAGTTATGCAAATCAAATAAACCTCACACAGTTACAGAGAAGGGTCACTCAAAAAAGCAAGTTGATTATATAGAGAACTGCACTTCTACTTTCTATGTAGATGGTGCATCAGTAATTGGTGAAAAGGTTGATACAGTGAGTTTGTTGGCAAAGAGCGAAATAGTTTGTACTGTCCAAATCAATGGTAAATACACCAAGCTCAAAGTAGACACTGGTTCAAAGTGTAATGTTATGTCAACAGACACATTTGCTAAAGTAAGTGCTGGTGAAGTAGTGCAAAACATGTTGCTTACGGAGGTGAAGACATTCAAATTGGAAGCTCAGTTGTACTTTCATGTTATTTGGCTAGCAACTGTTACAGCTTGTTATTCTATACAGTCTGAAGACTTGTGCAGTCATTATTCAGTTTCAGAGAGTTTAAGAATTAATCTGTTTTTTTTTATTTTGTTTTGTTTTTTTATCAAAGAAGTTCGTCATATAAGCACAAATCCTAGTTCCAATTTTTCTGAAGCCATTTTCTCAGAGTATGCTGATGTTTTCGATAACTAGTTGGGCAAACTTCCAATTGTATATTCTATGAAGTTAGACCCAGAGGTCAGTCCAGTGGTCAGACCAGCAAGAAAAGTTTAAATAGCTGTGCAGGATAAAGTCAAAGCTCATTTGGATAAAATGGTGCAGCAAGATGTAATTTGTCCAGTTACAGAACCAACTGAATGGGTGTCGCCCATGGTAGCACCCCACAAGAAAGGCTCAGATGAAATCAGAATATGTAATGACTCAAGAGATTTGAACAAAGCATTAAAGAGACTACATCTTCCAATGCATACAGTTGAAGAAGTTGTATCCCTAATACTGAATGCCACTGTTTTTTCTGTCTTGGATGCAAAAAGTTCATTTTGGCAAGTGATGCTTGATCATAAATCCTCATTACCGACTACTTTCAGTACCCTGTTTGGCAGATACAGATTCCTAAGGATGCCATTTGGAATAAACTCTGCAAGCGAAGTATTTCAGTGTGTAATGGAGCAATTTTTTTCAGGTTATACTTGTGCCATAATAGATGATTTATTGGTTGGAGGCAATGGTGAAGCAGAGCATGAGAGAAACCTTAAGAGAGTTCTAGGAAAAAGCACATGAAGTGAACTTAAAACTCAGTCCTCTAAAGTGCAAATTCAGACTACCAGAAGTTACATATGTAGGTCATTTATTTACCAGTACTGACTTGAGACCAGACCCATCCAAGCAAGCAGGTATTCTTGAGATGCCAGCACTTGATAATGTTCAAGCTCTACAGCATTTTCTTGGCATGGTCAGCTATTTAGGAAAGTTTATACCAGATTTCAGTGAGCTGACAACACCTTTGAGAGAAGTGACGTGCAAAAATGTTACATGGTCTTTGTTGGAACAGCACCAGAGAGCATTTGAAGACTTTAAGCGGAAAATTGCCACCCCACCTACATTAAGATACTATGATGTCAACAAACCAGTAACTCTTTCCTGTGATGCTTCAAAATTTGATCTTGGTGCAGTTATTCTTCAAGAAGGCAGACCAATAGTCTATGCATCTAGAACTATTACCCAAATTGAATTGCAATATGCTCAGATTGAGAAAGAACTTTTGGCAATAGTATTTATATGTTCAAAGTTTCATGATTATATCTATCGTTGAGCTATTCAGATTGAAACTGATCATCAGCCTCTAGTTACTATTCCAAAGAATCATATGCATTCAGCTCCAGCAAGATTACAAAGAATAATGCTGAAATTGCAAAAGTACAACTTCAAAACAGTCTATACAAAAGGCAAACTTCTTTTTCTGTCTGATACCTTATCCAGATCACCCAGAAATACAACGGAACAGCTTGGCACAGAGAATTTTGACTTTGATGTAATGGAAGTGCATAATTTTTCTACCACGAGACTTCATGAGCTGAGAGATCATACAAAGACTGATCCAATTTTGCAAAAGCTGAACCACTACATTAATGTTCCATGGCTGTCCAAGCAATCTAGTGTACCACCTGAAGAACAAACACATTTTCCTTACAGAGATGAGATGTTGATGGAAGGTGGCATTATTTTCAAAGGTCCTAGAATTTTTGTTCCTGCTTCCTTACAACATGAATATATCTGGATTTTGCATTGTGATCATCCAGCTTCCAAATCAACCAAAAGAAGGGCAAGAGAACTAGTATTTTGGCTTTCTCTAGTAAAATACATCAGTAAAGTATTTTCTTCTTGCTCAGTATGCAATAGTACTAAACAGCATTTGCAAAGAGAACCACTTCAGCTAAGTCAAGTCCCTGAACTACCTTGGTCAACAGTAGCCACTGATATATTTGAGTGGAACAATCATTACTTAGTACTGGTAGACCCTTATGCAAACTGGTTTGAGACTGATTTACTAACTAACCTAACATCCACTGCTGTTATCACTAAGTTGAAACGTCACTTCAGTCCATAGTAGTCCACACAAAGTTGTTTCTGATAATGGTATTCAATTTACTAGTCAGCTGTTTCAGAAATTTGCAAGAGAATGGGACTTTATACATGTTACTAGCAGTCCTGAATATCCACAATCAAATGTACTAGCTGAAAATGCAGTACAGAGTGCAAAGCAATTACTAGAAAGGCCAAATCATGATAATACCAATATCTTTTTGAATTTACTTAATCTCAGAAACATACCCCATGATGATATACTTGGCTCACCTGCTCAGAGACTTCGATCCAGGCAAAACAGAACAGCATTGACTATTAGTTCTAGTTTGTTGAGGCCTAAAGCTAAGAACAACAGAACCATTAGAGTCCAATTATTCAGGAAGTGTTCTTTGCAGAAGTCCAACTATGATAAATAAAGCAGATTTCTTTGTCCATTGAAAGAAGGAGATACAGTGAGTATACAAATGGGAAAAGATTTCAACCAGATTGGTCAAGTAACAGGTATATGTACAAAGTCAAGATCCTGCTACATAGAATCTGAGGGTGTGGATTACAGGAGAAATTGCAGACATCTTCTTCATGTACCAGAATCGATATCACAGCATTGGTCCTGTGATACAGACTCTCGATCTCAAAGCAATCCAGACAATGTTCTTATTGCAGAACATGTCTTAACTTCTACTTCCATTCCTGGCAGTCCCAGTTGCTAAATCTGATTCTAAATTTTATGTCACACGTTTTGGTGGTATTTCCAGACCTAGGTGTGAAATACATAGTGACATGGACTTGATTGTATATATGTCTATCTAACTCTGCATAATTGCATGACAAAGAATTATTTGTATTGACTGCATGTCAACTGATATTGTTAATATTGCATAACCTATTTCTCAAAGAGGGAGGATGTAGAACAAAGGGTGTGTTCTGTATCTTTAACAAGGACTGAAAGTGCATATAAATAGCAAGCACGTGCTAGCTTCAGTGCCATTTTAAGAGTACAGCCAGAGAGTAAACATGTATGAGTGTAATAGCTAGTTTGCATATAAGTTTATGTACGTTAAAGTTATTAAGCCTCAATTCTGTTGTGTTTATATGTAATAAAGCTGCATGAACAGAATCCACAAAAAATCATCTATTACATCTTGACTAGACAAGTGACAGAGAGGGTGTGCTCTTTTGAGTGCAGCGTTAGAGTGTTCAGAAGTTCAAAGTCTTTGTTGGGTTCCTAGTTAAAGAGCATGGCCCACACCTATTGCAAAGGAACTACTCAGGTTCTCAGTATAAGTCTGAGGTCTGGACTAGTTTGGCTAGGACTTTGACCAGTGCGGCAATTATCCCACTGACAGGTGAGCAGTGTCGTCCTCATTATGACAATCTCCATAGGATGAAGAAGGATACCCTCGATCAGTGGTTCAGGGAATGTAGAGCAGGGAACACTCCACAGATGTGTAAGTATAAAATACATTGACCAACAGGGAATGTAGAGCAGGGAACGCTCAACAGATGTGTAAGTATAAAACGCATTGACCAATAGTAAAAGGTATAGCTGAATATAGTCATGATTGGTATTCATAATGACATTCTGTTTTGTTTTTCTTTTCCAAAGCTGCTAAAGAAAGGGCCTCAAATGTGAGGTCTCATGGAGTGCGCTTGGCAAGGATGAAGGAAGCATGTGATATGTATGCATACAAAAAGTACTGGTATGTATGTATTCATACAAAAGGTACTGTTATTGTAGCTTTAACTGTTAAAGATGGACTACTTGTTATTTCAGACAGTTGTATAAAATTGAGCATGCATATATCAACTGTAAAATAAATTATGCAGGGCTTACTCTCTAGCACAAAGCAACCATTTCACCTTCTCAAATAACAGTGAGCAGGCATGCATAAAGGGTAAAAGGAGATTTTGCATGCATTAGTCTGTAGTCAAAAAGAAAAGTAAAGTATTACAGTAGTCAGTGGTTTAGGTTGTAGGTTCAAAGACCACACTTCCCAAATATATAATAGTTTTATGTTGTCAGCATCATCATTATAGCAAGTTACTTTCAGATCTCAATACATCTGATATGACTGGCCTGCTGTCAAGTGTAAGCATGTGTATGTGCAATATATGCACACATGAATGATTGCTGGTTGCAATCTCATCAGTACTACAGTGTCCATCTCTTTTAGTTACTGGTTAGTCTTCAAAGTAATCAGAAATGTCTTAGGAGTCGATAGTGTTAAAAGTAAAAAATAACAGAATAGAGTGAAATAATTGTGGAAAGCTTTTGTATATTAACTACAAAGTTAATAATGTTTCCTTTTTTTTTCCTCTCACCTCACCCCATTTCTTTTTTTATTGTTTAATTTGTTTTCATTTTGTTGTTATTATGTATAATTTTGTATTTCTTTGTTTTAATTATTTGTGATTTTGTTTGTATTTGTTATATATATAATTTGGTTTTATTTTTGTTATTAATATGTTTAATTTTTATTTTTCTTTGTTCACCTATTTATTATTTATTTGTCTATTTTTTCATTGTTTTTTTTTATAATTGTATGTTCATGTTTTTGTTTTTTTTACTACAGCACAGCAGGGTATGAAGATCCCCCATTATCCTCCTACTCTTACTCCACCAGTTCTAGCACTGAAGCCCAGCATATCTGGGTTGTAGCCTGGCAACACTCTCTCTGCTCCTTCTGCACTACCTAGGCCCTCAGGTAGTTCTCCCTCAGTGGATAGTCCTGTGGTCCCCTCTAGAAGCAATGGTGGAGGGGGTGTATTTATCAGTTGGAATGAGTTGCCAGGTATGGTGCATAGGATTGTGCACTACACAGTGGACGCATGCCTATGCTAGATGTAAATCCTGCTCTCCATTCTGGTACAGAGTATCCACTGAAGATACACACACACTGGGCATTGATGCCACTATCAAAGTGAGGGGACAGTGCTGACAGTCCATTGGGTGAGGACATGACTCCTATTGTCAGCCATCTTGACGTCTATGAGACCTTGATTTCCCCACCCTCACTCCAATCATGGTGTTCATCCCCTTGTGTCTGTCATCATCTCTGCATCTTGTCTTGTATGTCCTGCCTGCCAGCAATTGCTTCCTTACCTTGCCAACTTATCTGCCCTAGACATGCTTATGCATCTTCCCCAACATTCCTCTCTTACCAAAAAAAAAAATCTTCCCATACATAACTCTCCATTTCACACACATCTACTTGACACATTTGATTTAGTCCAATTGGCTATATAACGCGATTATGTTGTTGTCACCTCAGTCTTTGGAGGTAAAAGTCCAGATTCCCCTAATATCGTATACATCTGATCAGTTTTTACTGTTAAAGAAATGGATAGCAATGGCTCTTTTCTAAACCCATCCTGCCCTCCTTTTATTTAGTTTTTTCCCCCTGCTTGCTCCCCATTTCACCACTTTCCTGTCTTCTCCATTTATTTTCTTTAAATAATCATTGCAGGTGTGCACCACCGCTAAGCAATGGTAAAAGGCAGTAGTATCAGTAGATGTATGTAAAATTAGCATACACACTTTCAGTTCAGGCCTACACCTCATTTTGAATCCAGTACCATCTGCCCTGACAACAATGCATTAACAGATATGGACACAGAGTCTGGTGTTTAGTAAGTATATTTTATACAATCAGTATTAACTGTCACATGTTATGTTCATATTTACCCTTTGTAATCCCCAGTGCTTGCTCCTTATATCACCAATGTCATATTTTCAACATTAACTGTGTATGAAGCATCACTGTACAACTGTACAATAGACATTAATGTTTTATAAAGCCTAAGTCCACAATCTCCATTTGTTTTTATAAAACATGTGTGCACCGTCCTGCACTTCACACAGCCTCACTAAGCAAGGCAGATAAAAATGTTAATAAATAAAAGGAATGAGAACAGTAGGGAATAGTATTAGCTATAACTTTATTTGGAATCAATTCTATGTGGCCAAAGAAAGGAACTTATCAATGGCTGAAGTCAAGTATTACTTGCAACCAAAGATTCAGTTAAGTAGCAGGCGTATGCAACAGCAGTGAAGTCTACAATTTTCTATTCAGTGTGTAAAACACACCAGCTACTAAACTGACTCGGTAGCATCATCTGTTAATGCATTGATCCAGCCTAGATTTAGTTCAGGTGGTACTGGGTTCAAATACAGGTGTATGTAATGGTTTCACATACTTTTAAGTGTAAAGAAATATTATAAATCGAGATTCTTATGAACCTCTGTCAACATTTTTGTGGAACATGGCAGTGGTTTTAAATACAGGTTTATATAATAGTTGGAATTGCTTTTCTCACAGGCATGCGTCATTTGGTGATGTGTACCATCACACACCATCGTGCACAGATTCTCTAAAGAAAAGAAATGTGGAGTACGGAAAAGTAGTCAAACGGGGAGCAAGAGGGGGAAAAACAAGTATCACAGGAACATCTGTTATTAGGGGTATACATTACTCATTTTAATAATAAACACAACCCTCATTATATATCAGCATCATTTACATGTTTTACATCTGTAGGTGCCCACTGTTCATTGGTCATCTACTGACCTGGACATGATAGGATAGCCAGATTCTTCTAATATATCTTTTTTGTCCTATCCCTATTTACCAATAAAGCAAGGGCATCTCACATTTTTATTTCCCATCACAGTATCCATAAAACAAACAAACAAAAAAAAAATTGTTATTTTTTTATGAACATGGTATGCTTACTATATGTTACAGCAAAAGATCTGTCAAAATCCTTACTGTTTTTATTACTTCCACCACAGCTAGTTGTACTGTGGACTTGTGCCTAATAATATAACTCTTTACGCTCAGTCTTAACTTCTTTAAATATATTACCTCACTACATCAGAGTGAGGCCTCCAGGTGCATCTGCAGTTAACTCCTACTGACACCTCTTGGTGTCAAATATTGCTTGTTCATATTTGCATCAATAATTCCTACACAATACTATGTACAAAATTTTAAAAGATTTCATCTTAAAGCTCACAAAATGGGAAACTCAACTGCATTAATATTTGGCTTCTGTCTAGTGCAGTTAAATAGATATCAACTGTTGTTTTTTATGATATTAATTTATATAGACATAATCTTCACATTTTTCTAAATATCTCAAAAACCAAGACAGACAAAACTACTTTGCCTCATATGAAAGCTCTCAACTAGATGAATAAAATGCTGCTTTTAGTATGTGTGTAACTTGAGTGGTTGCTGAGATATTGTGAGTTGTTTACAAAATATTACAAATGTAATAGCTACTATGTTTACTGTGACTTAAAAATGTCAGTTTGAGACCAAGAACCTAAAGAATACTACCAATATAAAACTAGCCTGCGCTGAAGAGTTTGTCATTTATACTTTTTTCATAACCCCTATGGTTCTAGAGGTATGAACATTTGTTTGAAATGTGAGGACATAATTTGATTCTGTGAAAAGACTTAGGCTTCGCCCATTGGAAGTTACAGTGCAAACTTTCTGAGCTCTATTGGACAGAATGAGATAATTATTTTAAAAAAATCTAAATGGTAACCTCATGTTACAAACAGAAATTAAATACTCAAGTTAGAGTATATAGTATTTTGGGTTTCCTATTAACATCATTCTTTGCCTGTTTTTTTTGCCTCCACTCAATTTGGAACTGGGAAAAAAACGCTCCGCCGCCCCGCCCTCGCGCTGGGGGGGCTCGCGCCCCGCCCTGCCCCCCCAATCCCCCACCCCCAGTTGTCCACCACCAACCCAGGCCCCACAAAAAAATCAACTCTAAAGATAACCAAGATATATAAGATACCTCTCCTCCATATCTAAAACTTAAATATTAGAAAACATCAACAAAAACATAACCTCCTCCCTCTAGCTACTAACCTCCCAGACCTTATATGTGTTTAACAGAAAAGAGAAAAACCAAAGGGACCAGGACCAATGACAATGAGATTATACCCATATAATAATACATGAGAACGAAAAAAAAAAAAAAAAGGGGCGGCATTGCAGTGCTCTACAAAAATAATCAATAGAAAATTAAATGTAATTGTAAATCCCCATCCCGGGAAAAAAACATTGAAATTGGAAAGCATTCTTAACTGGCTAACCACTATAACTACCCACGAAACTATAATCCCTTATTATTAACATTGACTGGCACTATGCTCCCTCTCGAGACTAACCCTACCCATATAAATCTTCATGTAGCTCCTCTCTTCAATGATATAATAAACAAAACCGGAATAAAAAAATATAAAAAACAGGCTTCTTTCTAGACTTATCAAATAACTTTTCCATAGAAACCAACGGCCTTCTCATGATATACCTAAGAACCCTCCACCTGGATAACACAACCCTATACTGGCAAACCTCTTCTGGCTCTCAGGTATCTCTCAATTTGTGTTTTGGCAAGGTTTACTCTCCAACCTCCTTCCAAATCCCTCCTCCCCATTGTTCCATTTCATAATTCTTGGGTCCACTTTCAGTCTTTATCTTCATTAATGACCTACTGACATTAATATGTTCTGGCCAATTGTATTCAACGTTCACTATATTCTTTAACATGTTCTGACAAAAATATCCAACAAGCAACCTCTCTCTAACACTAGCAGAGAGAAACAATGCTACCTGGGCAGCTAATCCTGAATCCACCAAAAACCAATCCAAAGACTTCCAAAAAACTTCCATCCCAATAAACTCCCAAAACCATACAATCAATAAATACACAAACCATAATTATCTCCCAAACTATAAGGATAAACTATTAATCTGACCATAAATAATAAACTCAAATTAAGTAACAACATTAAAACCATTATCAATATTATCAAAAAGTTTCTAAGAAATGAATCAAATAATACAATAAACAACTCTTAAAATGCAACCAAAATTTAGCCTCTTTTCCTCTGCTCCTCTCTACCACTCTACAGACCTAAATTTACTACAACCTTAACAAATAAAAACTAGACAGATTCAACAAATATATAACCTATTTGCAAACATATCAACATATTAACTCTTCAATATCTATAAACTTAACTAAATATCTTGGCTGGTTAGAACTCCCAAACCTTCTTCACCTTCTTCAACAAAATTAACTCATTCAAACATTCAAAATACTCAAAAAAAATCAAAGTCTACACCAATCTAAATAGTCTATACTCCAATAAATATAAACACCAATTCAAATAGAACCTCATTTCAACAACTCAAACAGTCATTCTTTCAGGACTGGATTTATTTGCTAACTCCATCACTAAGTTAGTTAACTCCCTCCTCCCACCTATTATTACCACCATTACCTCCCCTACCCCAAAAAGTCTTACCCACCCCAGTCAGTCTACTGGCTTTTGCCATGCTCATGCTCCAGATTAACATTTTTTTACTTTTGCTACTTTTTTTCTCATCTATCAACTAATCTCCTTCTGTTGTACTCTCCGGATCTTCTCTCTACCCTATAATCTAAATCTTGCAACCTTCTCTTCTTGCAACCTTAACTCCTTTCCCCCTCATTATCAAGTTAGACTATCTAGTAATAAGTAAATTCCTCTTTGCCTGTGTCCATCTTCCTAATCTTAATCTAATCTATGGATGCTATCTTATTGCTGCAACTATATTGGTTTATACATATAATATGTTATCTTACCCACCTACCCTGTGTATGTCTATTACTATAGTTTTTTTTCCCCCGGGGCCTCATGAAAATGGGACATATATCCAGTCGGATTCTCCCGGTCAACAAATGTAAAATAAAATAAATAAATAAATAAAGTTTTTGAAAAATTCATCATCCTCAATGGTTAATCTAGAAATCCTGATGGCTTGTGTTTAAACACATTTTACTTAATGTATAGTCGATGTCCACTGTATGTATAAAGCTCTTTACATAAGTTGGCTTCTGTATACAGTCGAGTTAAACCTCAATTCATTAACATCAAATGTGATATCTGCATCTAAAATTGAAGCATTGTGCTTATCTATCCAAGAAGTAAAATGCAGATCAAGACTGCTGATCAACACCTCCTCACATTTCATGATAAAATTATCAGGGATGTCTTGAAAAAGAAAATATTGTTGTTAAAGCAGACGTATCATTTAACAAACTTAAACAATTCAGATGTAAATAACCAGGTTGTCTCCCACTCATAAATCATCACATTTAATAAAGTGGATGTCTCATTTCTGCCCATCATGACTAGTTTCAACTGTTTAAGCACCTGCCCATTAAACATAAAAAAAGTATTTGCCAACACCACTTCCAATCAAATGCAATATGTATAAATCTCCAAGGTAGAACTCAGATATGCAGTGGGGTTAGAACAGAACTGATACACTAAGGCAAGAAAAAATAGAGGTGTCATGTTACGGAGAAGTCCTACCTATGTATGTTCAGTTTAAGATTGAAGCTACAGAAGGGTGTGTGACCAATGTGACTGGCATTATCACTAAGGCATACTAGCTAAAGCGAGTTCATGTGGACTCATGAATCAATGATGCACCAAGTAGCTGCTACTCATGGTCATCCAGAGAGGCCAGCGATGGTCAGCATAATAAGCACCTACCCCCTCATTGTATAAATGGAGAGAAAAGGAGGAGATAGGAAAGCAAGGGATGTATAGTATATACAGGGAAGTAATTGGGGTAACCATATAGTATGATAGGCTGGGAACTGAGGGTGTTTTTTTCAGTATAAATAAACAAAATTGTAGATGGAGAAGATAGCAAGGAACACTCGCAGAAGGGACAGAATGGGAAGAGAAGGTAGTAGAGGCAGACAAGCAAGCATAAAATACAGATATAGTCAGACAGAGGTTAAATACAGGCAAAGGGTGGGGATGACAGTGGATGGAAATAGAAATGCAGAAAGTGGGCAGCTGGTGATGGGGAAGGTTGAATAATGAAAAAGATATAGCTAATCACATGTTAGCAAGGGGAAACAACTAGATGGTAAGAGGGTAGGGGCCATGGACAGATGACAGGCCAGGTCAAAGGGCAACACCCAAAAATCAGTCACCTCTGGTGCAGATATCCTGACCCAACAGCACATGTGATGAACTGATTATTGAGATCTGATTTTTGAACAATCCATAGTAAGAAATATTCCCCAGTGCTATGGCACATATCTAGCTGTTGGCAGCTCTTGCAACTGATTCCTGTAGAAAACTGGAAAGTTTTCCAGGCCACTGTCTGAATATGAGTCTCCAAGTCCATGGTAGGGTCTGGATGGATGCACAGTAGCCACTGACATGCCAAAAAACACAGATTGCACAGACAGTGACTCACCTAATATTTTGGGTTTGTTTCCTCAGAAAACTGTGGTTTTCTGGCAAATCAATGACAAATAATTGCGGATTGAAGTCAGAAAATAATGGCAGACATTTGAGTTTCAAACATCATACCCTTCAGAAAACATATGCAAATGCAAAACCTGTCATTCTATCAACTTTCTGAGTTTGTAAGAGCAACATTTAAAATGTCCCCCTACTTTTGTCCTGTGTTCCCTCATTATTTAGGGCTTTGTCCAGATTTCTTGCTCTAAGAGGTTGAGAGGTATGAGCATCCCAGTTGATTTTGCAAGGCTGTGGATGCATCTTTTTGTTGTCCAAACATATTTGATGACACTCTGTGCTTTCAGTCAGTGTTGCTCACCATCTCTGCCACTGTCTGAAGGGTTGTGAATAGGAGTCGTTATCCATGGTTTCATGGTAAAAATTAAATGCCAAAAGTGCAGCATTGTCACATTCGGCAGGGTAAAAAAAAAAAAAAACATCCCACTGCCAAATAGCATTGACAATATTTATTTATTTATTTATTTGCTTTTTGTTTACTAGGAAAGTCCACCAGGCTAACAGAACCCATTTTCAGTGGAGGCACAGGGAGAAAAGCTCCACACTACAATAAATTAACAGTTTGAAATGACAAAGTTGAAGTGACAAATAAATTACAAAGCAATTACAAGGAATATGTATATGTAATGTGTTGATTAAAACCTGAAACAGAACTCTATTTTTAGCAATAGTACAATCTTAAACAATCAGCATGAAGTATCTACATAGCTTGCTGTGTCTATATTCTCTCTCTACAGTAGTATCTCAAACAAAAAACAGTGATGACAAGAAATAGGGTGTCATACATATTCTAGGGGGGCTTGGTGCAAGTACTCTTCTAGCATGAGGAAAGGTGGTTATGAAGGGAAGTTTTAAAATGGGGGAGACTTTGAGTTGTTCTAATGGATAGATTCAAATCAGTCAAGTTCTTTGCTATTGAGAATGAGTAAAGAAGTTGGCTGGGTGGGAGGTTAGGTTTGTGAACCTGTAAAAGCTTCTGATCCCCTGATCTAAGGACTCTGTTTGAGTGGTAGCAGTTAAATGTTGAGCTCAGGGCAGGACAGTCTTGGGGTTTGAAGAGTATTTTGTAGGCTGTGGTTAGTTGCAAGTAGGAGGGGTAGGTTAGTAGTTCTAACCATTTCATTAATTTAAGTGTAGTGCAATGATGGGTGGAGTATTTGGAGTTGGTTGCAAATCTGGTGATTTTATTGTAGCATGTCTCAAGTTTGAATTTAGAGGAGCTTTGCTAGTAAGTAGAGTGGCACCATAGATGAGAGTGGGTAGTAGGTATCTTGTGGCTAGGGTTATTCTTGTGGAGGGGCTTAGCAAGTGATTATGTTTATAACAAGTTCCAAGTTTAAAATGTGTTTGCAAATGTTGTGTTGTATATGAAGGTCGAATTTCATGTCTTTGTCAATAGTGACTCCTAGGAGTTTTGTGTCACTAGCGACTTCAGTTAATGACTTATTAAGAGAAAAGATGGTGAACTCAGTCTTATTTAAGGTGGTGAAAAGTATGGTTTTGGATCTTTTTGGGTTCAGAGCTAGGTGGTTGTTGTGCATCCAGGATTCAGTGGAGGAAAAGACCTTTTGAGTTAATATAAGTAAGTCAGAGATACAGTTAGCAGAGTAGAGAATAGTAGAGTCATCTGAATATTGAATGACAGATCCTTGAGATAGTGATGACTGGAAGTTGCTTATGAATATATTAAATAGGATTGTTCTAAATATGGAACCTTGGGGAATGCTGGTAGTGGTGTTGAGGAAAGGAGAGATGGAGTTTTGCCATCTAACAGCCTGTTGTCTTTCAGTTAAATAACTAGAGAACCAGTTTAGAGTAGGAGAGCAGACTGATCTTAGAAAGATGAGTGATGAGTAAAGGGTGGGAAACAGTGTTGAAGGCTTTGGATAGGTCAAGGAAGAGAGTGAAGACAATTTTGTCAGAATCATGGACTATGTTTACTGTATCCGTAGAGGAGAGAAGGGCAGTTGGAGTACTATGGCCAAGTCTGAAGCCATGTTGTGAGGGTGAGAGCATTTGGTTATACAGAAGATATCAGAGAAGTTGAGTACTGATGCATTTTTCTAGGATTTTGCAGATTAGAGACAGAATTGCAATGGGTTGGAAGTTAGTGATATCAGTATTATTGCCACCTTTATGGAGAAGGAGAATGAACTTCTTTTTCCAGGAATTGGGAACATAAAACTCCAGGATGGATCTGTTTATGAGTATGTTTATGAGTATGAGATACTGCCAGCAGTAAGTTTTAGGTATTCTGAAGGTAGATTATCTGGGGCATTGGAGCAAGGTTTTAGTTTTAGTAGTAATCATTTTATAGTTGAGGTTCAGGTGGGTTTTAGGGTAAAGGTACAAGAGGGGTGGGTATTGGGTTCTTGTGAAAGTGTGGATGTGTAGCAAGTGAAGTAATTTGTCTGAGAAAGTTTTGCTGTGATGTCAGCTATGGAGTTGATGAAGTAGGTATTTAAAAGTGAGGCTATTTCTTCAGGGCATTTGTCAGGATGAGGGCAGGGGTAATTTTTTCCCCCTGGTCTAAGTAATGAGGTAACAGAACTACAGAATTTCTTTGGGTTCTGCTGGTGGTTAAACTGAAGGTTTAGGTAATGTTCTTTTTTATTTCTTTTGACTAGTTTTTTTTTTTTACATTGTTGTGAAGTTCTTTGAATTTTAGTAGGTTTGGGGTGCTTCTGTGTGCCTGCCATAACTTCCATATTTTGTCTCTGACATGCATGAGAAGTCGGGTGGATTTGGATAGCCTAGGAGCATGGTTATTTTTGATCCTCTGTACATGTAGAGGTGCAAGGCTATTTAGAGTATTCACAAAGTTGGTGTTGAAGTAATCAACAGCTTTTTCCAGTGAGAGGGGTTTTAGTAAATGCAAATATGTTGATTTTGGAATATTGTTGAAGGATATAGGGTTGAATGAGGTTAAATTCCTTGTTTGTGTATATAGATGCTGCCTTTGACTGGAGGGAGAAGCTTGGTTAATAAAGACAGGGAGATGATTGCTGCGGGTATTTGGGAGTGTTCCAGCTGAGGATATTTTGTTGGGGTTTGTGACCAGAATCCAGTCTAAAACAGATCCGTTATCAGTCCCTTTGTTAGGTCTGGTGGGGGATTCATTGAGCTGGGTGAAGTTGAAGAGATTAATATTTGAGGATGGGTGGTTGGAGTTGAGTTCTAGCTAGTTGATATTTAAGCCACCTAGTATCATAGTCTCATTTTTAATACTGGCAGAAATCCAAGCTAGGATATCTTCTAATATGGGAATGTTGTTTCCATGGTGTATATAAAGGGTTACTGTACAAAGTTTTTCGCTGTTGTTCATATTTAAAAATAATATGAGAATTTCTGCATTAAAGAAGTATGGTATGGGGTTAGTAAATGGAAGAAGATTGTGGGAATTGGAAAATAGAAGGGTAACACCGCCTCCTTTTTTATGGATCCTGTCTAACTGTATTGTTTGAAAGCCTGGAGGAAGAAATTCAGTATCTTTAATAAGGGTTTTTAGCCAGGTATTGGTGGTTGCAATAATGTCTGGTTGTTGGTGAGTGACCCATGCATGAAAGTCAGAGATTGTATTCTGAAGACTTTTGAGATTTAGGTTTACTATATTATAACGACTTGTGGGAGTTTCTGTTGATGGGTGTGGTGGGAAGGTTGAGTGTAGTGGGTCCTGGACTGAGGTGTATATCACTGCAGAATCTATGATGGAGAGCATAGAGATATGATATGATTGTCTTAGGTTAGGGGGAGATTTGGAGAAACTTATTTGAAAATATAAATTAGGTTCAACTGTTTTTTAAAAGTTGAGGAGATAGTCTTCACTTTGTGATGAAGGAAGGGATTTAGTTATTAGAGACTTGGGTAGATATCTGTATAGCAGTTGGGTAGAATAGGTAAGGAGGTGGGAGGTAGAAGAGGTAGGAGAGAAGTTAGTAGAGAAGAATATGGGGTTTTGAACAGAGAATACTAATAGGGATATAAAGAGTGTGAAAAGAAATACTGTAGAGAATGACAGTGTAGTGGAAGAGGACATGTTAGTTGGCTTTGGAGAATTGTGATGTGAACAGTAGTAGGATTGAGAAGAGACATTATAGAGTTGTGGTTGGGTATTTAGAGAGAGTATAATTTATTGTAGTAGATCTGAGGAGCTGAGAGAGATGTTTAAGCTGAGTAGAGGGAGTATATATTGATTGAGAAGAGGAAAGGCTGTGAACAGGATCAGTACCTGAAAAAGAGGAGTTAATGTAGTAGTCTGGTGGGGTTAGGTAAGAGAGACAGTAGTATGAGGAGGAGTAAGTTTATATATAATAATTGACAATCATATACAGGTGGAGAAGGAAGAAGTAACAGGTAGGAGTGGTGAGGGGATGGACTATATGGGGGAGTGGCTGGGATTAACTTGAGTGACAGGAGGGATTACAGATGGTGATTGTTTGGAGTTAACAAGAGGAGGAGTTAGGTAGGTATAATTGTAAGGAAAGTAGGGGTGTGTGGGAATCAGGGTAGGGTAGGGGACCAGAGTGAGCCCAAGTGTAGTGAGGGTGAATGGAGCAAGATAAACGCCATGCAATATTGGCCAAGCAGACAAAAAACTATCTGTAAGAGATGTTCCCTGACATAGGTCAGTGCCTGGAATCATAGTTCTAGATTAAAATAATGAGGAGTCACAGGCCAGATCGAGTGGCAAGGTGTCCGTGCTTCAGTTTATAAATCATATATATCTTGTATATTATTGTTGACCTGCCCTAATTTCTAAAAAAATAAACTGCTAAAATATCCCACTTCAAACTGAAAATGAAACCTGGGTTGATAATTCCCTCTCCTTTTACTACCATATAGCAATAGGTGTCAGGAAATCCTTTCACCCGGAGATAGCTGATTGCCAAGGAATATCATCCAGATCAAAATAAGTTACTGATCCATTGTATTCAGCACTAAACAGACCAGTTATACAATTCAGTGCCCCCTTTGACATGAACTTCACTAGACATATCTAGTAATTGGAAACTAAACAACACCATTCTGCAGAGACTCTGACTGTGCACAGTTTAAACAGTAAATGGATACCACTTAAAAAGCTAAGTAACTCTGTATTAGAAGCAATCACATAGAGGCTTTCCGAAAAATAGGATTAGTGCTTTTGTTTTAATCATTTAAAACTTCATCCGATAAAATACATTACAAAAATCCGGTTTAAATAGTTACATCACATCACATGACCAACGCGCCCGATAGAATGATGCAAATTAAAAGCAACAACACCTTTTAAAAATGCTTTAAATAAATTTAAAAAGACAAACAGGAATGAAGTATTGTTAAAACAATATTAGAAACAGCCATAAAAATGGTATATCCTAGAAATCATGGCTCACATTTTTTAAGAAAAAAAACAAAAACAATACAAAGGTAAAATAAGTTACAAAATTATCTTTACAGTACTTTTAATTTAAGCAGGCAACTAATAGAGGTCTGCTTAGTAAGACCTGGCTAGGAAATAGTATTCAGTAATTGTTGCCAATATAATTCATGTTTTTCTAATATTATTGTCCAAAGGTCACTACGTTGACTGATATTAACTTTTTCAATTATTATAAATTGCCCTGTATATCCATTTACATGTTTGGCTAACGCGTTATTCTCTTTATTCTTTTTGATATCATAGGTGTACTCATATACATGATTCCTGAGTTTTCACTCAGTTTTGCCAATATACAGTGTGGGGCATAGTTGACACATGGAGGAATACACTGCAACAGATGTCTGGCAATTAAATGCACTTTGTACTTTAAACGTGATTTCCCTAATTTTAAAATGATTACGTATTAGAATACAGTTACAAGAAGAGCATTGAACACATTTATTCATTCTAGCTGTCCTAAGACTTTTATTTACATTGGATCCAAACCTTTCAACAGTATTCTTAAGGTTCTGACCTTTTATTGTACGCACTACGTGACCTTTTTCCAACTTTTATTGCAATGCTCTCATCAGTCAAGGTCACCCAGTTCTTTTCCACAATATCTTTTTTTACATGGCTATCAATGGCAATTCTTGTTATAAATGAGCTGCTGAAGTTGTTGTGTGAGCTGAATGACTACTGGTCAGCACAGATGAATTGATGTTGGTTAGTCCCAGAATTAACTCCCACTGATAAATCAAAATTGTTTAAATTTAAGGGAACAATAATAGTCCCAAAGTTGACTTCAGCCCTTTCTGAATATTTGTTCCCATTGTCTATGTTTATAGAATGGCATATAAAACATTCCTTTCTCTCTTATTAATAACCTTGTACATTTGTCTATCAACAAATTTATTAGGGTAGTTTCTAAATAGGAACATGGTTTTGATAATCTCATATTTATCTAGGAAGTGTTCAAAATTGGAAACCATGCAGGCACCTCTAACAAACTATCCTTTAACTACAGCCCACTTTTGTCCTAAGGGGTATAAACTAGTGAAGTGTAAAAAGGTGTTACTGTGTGTTGACTTTCTATATATTCTCAAAATTAACCATCTATTTATAGTATCATTTGTCAAACGGACATCCAAAAAAGGATATATCAGAAGAATTGTGTTTGTAAGTGAACTTAAAGGAGATGGTAATGTTATTAATATACTCAATGAAATCTATAATTTTATCTTAATTATCATCCCAGATGAAAAAAATGTTTAGGTATTGGGTATAAAGATTACAAAATTTCATATGTTCTAAATTAAGTACAATTTTTTTCTCCCATTGTAACATAATGATATCCATGAAATGTCCCCCACAAGGCGAGCTCATTGCCACCCCTGTGCACTGTAGGTAGCGTCTCCCTTCAAATATTAAAAAGTTGTTTTTCAACAGTCTCCAAAAGGGTTTCATATGTATTGATTTTATCTTGTGAAACACCTTTCATGAGGATATTCAGTAAACCTTTGAATACCTATATCAAGTGGGATAGATATATATAGATCTTTGACATCTATAGTTAAAAATATATAATTGTCATTATATTCCAAAGTATTTATTTTTTCAAGAAAATCTCATGAATCCTTACATATAGACACATCCTGTGCAACTAGACTTTTAAGTTTTTTTATCCAAAAAGTTGGCACAGGGGTGGGTGATGGAACCACAAGCATCTACAATAGTCTCATAGGTGGGTGGGATAAGATATTAAGGAAATTAAACTCTTCCAAGTCAGTTTGATGCTGTATAAACGGGTCTACTTTAAAAGCCCGAAACGCTACTTCGCCGACACAAAAATCACCGACGCCAGATAACAGACAACGCACAAAACCGACAACGCAAAACACCGAACACCATAACACCGACACACCGAACGTAAACAACACACCACACTACATAACATACCCACTAGCCCTAACCCAAACCCTAACCCTAAGGTCTGACACTATTGCACACTCACCCTACCTGCACCCTAACCCTAACTCACTTAACCCACCCCTAACCCCAAGGTCCGACACTATCGCACACTTCACCTACCTGCACCCTAACCCTAACTCACTTAACCCACCCCTAGCCCAAGGTCCGACACTATCGCACACTTCACCTACCTGCACCCTAACTCTAACTCACGTAACCCGTCCCTAAACTACAGTCCCTCACTATCACACACTTACCTTACACGAACCCTAACTCCGACACTTACACACACTCACCTTTCCCACAGCCTAACCCGAAATCCCACAATATCGCACACTTACCTCACCGCTCCTAACGCCGTCACTGTCGCACACTTACCGAGTCGCGATCGCACATTACCCTTGTCGGTCTTTCCACTGTCGGCAAATCACCCTGTCGGTAAACTTACCTGTCGGTCGTTTGGTCTTCGTTTTCCGCATGTCGGGGAATCGTCGGTTCGGTCTTTAGAAGTAGACCCGTATAAACATATCATTCAATATATGCTTAATTTTCCTATAAGCTACATTCAGTTCATTTAAAAAAACACATTGATTGGCATCATCAGGTAATAATTCAAATGTCTTATTAACATAATATGTTCTTGGAAAGAGCCCTGAGGTTCCAAACAAAGAAAATCACAGACTTAAAATACCTAAGCTACCACAAGAGACTAGAAGTACTGTTTCCTCTTTCCTGTGTCGTATAGGCTTCTCTGAGGAGTCCTATGCATTGCTTTTTGAATAATGATGGGACAGTAGTCCAGAACCTCTTGTAACTTAATAAATCAAACAGTCGTATAAATGCCAGTAAAAGATGTCTAAACACTATTCAGCAGATCAATAAACAGGGTGGAGAGAAGCAGATTCATTAAGTTAACTTTTTCACTACAACTTCATGGTACAGTGGGGATTGTGGAATTTGCCCTTTCCCTACTGTAGTGTGATCTCAGTAGTTGGAATATATAACTAACAAGGGTATGGAGCGTGCAGAGAGGCTTCCCCTTGGTAAAAAAATAAATGTTGTGTTCTTTTGATTCTTTGTGATTTTAACTGTTTTAGTAGTATGACAGACATTCAAAGTTTTGATACTTCAAACATCTGTCATGCACTTATATAGATGTATATAGATATAGATCTATAGCTATCTGTTTGTCTATCTGCATACACTATAACCTATATGAGACCACAAGAATGTTCCACAATATATTGTGTGCTCTGCACATGCCCTTTGAACACCAGAGCTGCATGTGAGGTTCATTTATGCATAATATGCATCAAGCTTCTGAAGCACATCAGAGATAGGTGTGGGTATGAAGTAAAGAGAAAATCCCATTTGAGGCACTGCACAGTCTTTATGAATATGGCAGGACAGTACATACATGGTAAATAATAGTTTGGCATAAAATATTCACACAGCAATTTTAAACATGTTGGTCTAAATCCATATTCCCATGTTTAGATGTATGCTGTGCTTTTTCCTTTCTTACATAAACTATTTCTAGTCTCTGTCTAGTCACGCATGCATGAATCTACTAGTCCTTATATGTTACAACTTCTTATTGACAAGTTTATATAAAAAAGACACTCAAAAAGTGTAATGCATTCTGTTTCGAATGTATAATTCTCCAGAAAACTGAATGGGGTCAGAATGGTGAGTCCAATGCTTAGTCTGTAGTTTTCTCTAAATCTGCAACTCACTCACTCATTCACTCAGTCACTCATAACTGTCAAATACTGCAAAGGCCACTATAACAGATACAAACCAATTACCAATCACCTACCACAGAACCTGCTATAGTCCCATCCAACTGAACCACACGCCACTGCTCTATGTTCACAAAATCCCTCCACTAGCACAGTGCGTATTTACCATACACTCACACTCCATGTATTAATGTTTCTCAGACACATAACATACTATCACACTCCTCTTTATGCCATCTATTCAGCACCCATCAACCCCAATGATGTCAAACATAACATTTCATCTTATGTTTTTATGCTATCACCCAGTCAATATTTAACTGCCTACAGCAGTTTCTTTAACTATAGATCTCTGTCTCAAAACCCCATATTATAGAACTATAGCTTAAAATAGAGGTATAAATATAAATGGATGTAATCCTATAAACATAATTTTATATCTGCGTAGGTATCTATCCCAGCACAGGATCACCTTAAAGAAAATGCTTTCTGCACATCCCAATTTTATAAAAAGGAAATAGCTTACTCAATATAAATCTTAGAAGGATTTATAATAAGATACCTGACATCCATATCATGTCTTATACTCCCCAAATGTACTGGTCACAACTGAGACTTGGCTAAAATCAGACATAGGTTCATTGTTAATTACTAGGTTAGTGACCCTAAAAGGTCTTTTTAATCCTAGCCATGTTCCCCAAATACATTTGTCAGGTTTTGATATTGCTCATTTTATTACAAGTATAGCTTAGGTATGGGTGATCTTGCATTTACAAGGTTCGCCTTTCTAAAAGAAATGTAGGTTGCAGACCAGGGGTACATTTATGATTCCCCATCTACTATTCCAAGTTGAGTTTGAATAAGTGCAGGGAGCAACACTGCTTGATATAGATGCTAAGCCTATTTCATAGAAGGGGTAGTCTCTGAGGCACATACCTGTCCCTCCAACATGTCTTATTTATGTTGCAGATGAGATTTAGGTCCCGAGATCAGCTGCTAATAATGACATTTGTTTTGTGGAAGTGAAACAGGTCCATAAAGGCTGGATAAGAGGATGTTTTGAAGACCAGGCATAGATTTCCTCTCAACATTCTGTAGGCGACCAGATACAAGATAAGGCGTTGAGGCAGTCCATCTAGGATATACTATCTACACCATGTATTCTTTTTGTGAGGATCCTTGGTGTTGCATATGCCTGGTTTGGTACGTACCAAAAGGGGCATTGTACTCAATGATCAGGTTAACGAGGTCTGAGTATGGCAAAACAATGACAGTTTTAGACCTAAATGTCATACCCTTGCTTATAAGTTGCACAACATATAATGATTTCCTTACTAGAGTAGACACATGATGGTCAAAGACCAAGTCACTTTCTACATGTATTCCCAAATCCCTAACCACGGGGTCAGTTCTTAGGGGTATATTATCAATGCAGTAATTTTCAGAGATGGTGTTTGTGGAAGATACTATGATGCTTTTTTGGCACAGAGTTTTAGACCACTTAGTATTCTATGTCAGGCCTTCTTGGAAGATGTTTGTGTCTGTGAGATTCTATGACTGCACTTAGTTTGCAATCTTCTGTGAACTCAGCAAGTCAGAGGCCTTTGACATTGGCCTTGACTTCAGAGAAGTAGATGCCAAAAAGAAGCAACCCCAGCACTGAGCCCTGGGGGACTCCAATAGTGACTGGCCTTTTAGTGGAGGTAAACTCACCTATCCTGACTTCGTGTGCCTATCTGTGAGCCTGTTGTTTATCTGGTGAATGACAAGGCTTTATACCTAACTTCTAGAGCTTGTCTGCAATGCCCAAAGTGAGGTATTGTGTCAAGTGCTTTGGCCAAGTCAAGACTGGCAATATTTGCCATTTTACCATTTTACCTTTGTCCGTTGCTTTTCAAAGAAATCCACTAGTCTGAGTAGGCATTGCATCGTATGTCTGAATGTTTCCTGTATAATTCTTCATGATGTCCATAATTATTATTTCTATGGCCTTACATATGACAGTAGTTAGACTTTTGGGCTGGTAGATTCCCAGTTCTATGGATGACCTGCCTTTGTGCAAAGGGATAACAGTTACAGCCCTCCATTTGCTTGCAGAAAAGTCTCTTCAGAAGCTATGATTGAATAGTGCTTCTAGTGGCCCTGATAGGTCATGTTCTATGCTATTAAGGAGACATCCTTGAATATTATCAGGTTTCATCAATGCAGCATTTTTGGCCTTGACAGTGCATTGAGGACCTGTTCCCTAGTGATGTTTTGGGGGAGTTATATTTCCTCTTGTCTGGAGGAGAATATAGATTAAATCTGGAGATGAATTTATAGGCCAGTAGATTTGATATATCCTCTGGCTCTGTATTGGTGTCTCCATTTACAATTAATTCAGCACATTGTTGTGAACTGCCTTTAAGGTTTCAGACATAGCTGAATAATGCCTTGTGGATGTCCTTAGCCTGGGGAAGCTATAACTCAAATTTGGCTTTGGTAGACTAATTTAGTCCCCTGGGTTGTATATTTAGTTTGAGGAAGTTCTTACCTTGCTAGCCATTGCATTACATTTCTTAGTCATTACTTTTTTTCCTCTTGTAATATAAACTACTGATGTTGAGATTTCACCAGGATAGCTTGTTTTTTGAGTTTGTTTTGTGCTTATTTCAGGTAAGTACTGTTGTCTCTATGCAGCTGTATACATGACTGTAAAGGGCTTTTGTGAATGACAATACAGAGACAGTGTTCCTTGGGTTTGGAGGAGGGGGCTTGAAATTTTGCCAGGGTGTCACTTAAAAGTAGGAAGTTTGCCTTGGAATAATTCTTAAAAGTTCCAGGATTACTTCATGTCCCAGGCTGAATTTTTACTTCAAGACAGCTTTATGTTCCAAACTGACCAGTGAAATCATTACACTATTAGGGGAAGAAGCAACATCCCCCCTTATTGCTGAGAAATAGGTCAAGGATAGAGGCACCTGTAGTGAGTACATGAACTAGCTGGTTCAGGGCATTTGTGTTAAGAAAGTCCAGGAATCGTTGTGCCTGCAAGTTTAAGGGTGTGAATGATTCCTAGTGCATAGTGGGGTAGTTGAAGTCACCCATGAGTATGGTGTTGGATTGAATAGAAAGTGTCTCAAGTTCATTTAAGGAAGTGGTATGGGTTTCCTGGGTCATTAAAGGGTCCTATAACTCATAAATACATGATATAGGGCATAATAAAGAAATCTTTCTTCAGGATATCACTTCTACAGAAAGAACAAAAAAAGACAGGTGGAGACATTCTCTACAAAAACATTATGGAACTGACCCTCTTTCCTCACACTGACAATATTCATTAATGCTAACATTTTTATCTCACTTCTGAAAATAAACTCTCATAAAACCATTTGTGTTACAGCCAAAAGCATGCCACCAGTTGACATCATCAATACAGCAGAAGACATCATTACTGGATAACTGACAGCATTCTCCAAGAAACTCTCATTCTGGGAGACTTCAACATTGATTGCCAAATAAGAAATTCTACTATCCCCTATAAATATAAATATAAAATATTATATGGATTTACCCAGCTAATCACTTTCCCCACAAGGGTCAACAAAAGTAGTGACAGACAATCCACACTAGACTGGATACTCACTTCAATGCCAAATAACGTAAACATCTCTAGATACTTACCTGACACATCAATCACCTTCCAACCCTTCATGGTCAGACAGCAATGCAGTTTTAACAAAAATGCTATATAACCAGGTATATAATCTTGTCACATTTAACCAGGAAACTTTTATCACTAACCTTTCAAACTGTGAATTGAATTGGTTAACAAACATGCTCCTAATGACGCCATTTCTCAGTTTATTTCTATATGTCTCAACATACTAAATGAGCCAACACCTGTAAGAACCAAAAGAATAAAACCAAATCTAGCAACATGGCTGACAAAAGGAAGCAAATGGACTTATTTATACACAGAGATGAAGCCTGGAAGCCTGGGCTAATTACTAAATCCTAAATATGCAAAGCTTTAGACACTTCTGTAACATGGCTAAGCATCAAATTACAGCTAAGAAGCTTTGGCCTTGATATATAAAAGCCCTAAAGATTTCTGGATCTCAATGAACAATCTCATTCATCCTAGACATACCACCAAATCATCTTCAGCCACAAGTAACCATATGTTTGCCGCACAATTTATCACCCATTTCGCACAAAGGCTTCTTTTCTTACTGAAAGTCATCTCACCACCACTTAAATCTATCACTGCAACACAAGACAATAACTCAAATATCTTAACTTTTAACTCTTAACCAACCTCCAGCAGCAAAAATTTATTCTCAAGGTAAAATCAATCACCCTAGCCACAGTTAAATGTATTAAAATGGATGTAGATGCACTAGCCTACCCAGTCTCTATCCTGATTAACCACTCCATCACAAAAATTCATGTCTCCATTCTCTGGAAAAAAATCTTTCATAATATCCCTACTTAAAGGAGGACCTGTACAGATTTCTCCAACTACAGACCCATAGCTGTTTTTACAGTTTCATAGGTGCTTACAAGACTACTGATCTGTGAGGATCTTAAGAAGCCTTGCCTTACATTCCTATGGTAGTTTTTTGGCCCTTGTGTTTTGTGTAGGATTAACTTAAAATCCGGCAGAACAAGGATATTTTGGAGCATTTACTTATTACCCCTATCCATAAGGGACATGGGTGCTAAACTGGGGGTATATTTGCATTTTCACATCTATTCATCCAAATTACATTTTAATAGAGTAAGAGAAGTACGTTGGTTAATGTGGACTAAAAGACAGTTCGTAGAAGAGGTATTTATTTGATACCTATACCTATTCCTCCAGCATGTCCTATTTATGACACAAAAGAGATTGAGATCCCTTGAGTAGATATTAATGCTACCAATGGACATGTAAATGTGCAACAGGTTAGAAAGGATAGAGTCTGTTAAGGCTCTACACCGAGGCAGAGATCATCTCTTAGCAGGCTGTATGATAACAAGATGAGGGACAAGACTTTGAGACAGTCTGGATAGCTTTTATGATTTAGGGCCTTAATTTATTTAGTGAGAAAGCATTGCCATCTTTCCAGTTGTGACAACTGTTTGGACAGTTATATACCAAAAGGGGCATTGCACTCAGTGGCTGGCCTAATGAGAGTCAAGTACAGTGGAAGGATTCTGTCCTTGGACCTGGACCTCATACCTTTAGATATAAGCTATGTGAAGTAAAAGGACTTTTTTAGAATAGTGGATACATGGTGATCAAAGGACAGGTCATTATCTACATTGCATCCTAGATCCTTGACTACAGGATCAGCTTTCAGGGAGGTGTTTTTAATGTATTGGCTTCAAGGGAAGTTATACTTGCCAACGGGTACTATTTGACATTTGTTGACATTTAGTTTTAGTCCATGTTTTTAACACCAGAAATTTGTTTAGGAAAGGTCTTCTAGAAGGATATTGGTGTCCTCTGGAGAGTTAATGATGACACCATGTTTAGTCATCTGCCAATTTGGTCAGCCATAAACTCTTAACATTTGCTTTGACCTCTGAGAAGTACAAGTCAAAGAGTGACCAAAGATATGAACCCTAAGGTACACCACTAGAGACAGGTCTTTTGGAGGATATAGAACCGACGACCCTTATTTCCTGAATTCTATTTGTGAGCCAATTAGCTATCCAGTATAGGGATATACATTAGGATGGAAGAGTTTATCTGACATCTGAGTGTAAGATGATGTTGAGTGCATTTGCAAGGTCTAGACATATAGCATGTTCTGATTTCCCCACATCCATTTCTTCAGTAACCTTCTCAAAAAGTCAACCAGGTTATGTAGGCAAGATCAGTCCTTAATGAAGCCAAACTGGTTTGGGTAGAGAGTGTATAGGTTCATAGGTTCATAGGTAGGTACTAGGCTATCTGTCCGAAGGCATTTATAAGCCTAGCCAGAATGTGCTGGCTTTTGCCGCCCTCTTAGATTATTTCCCTGTGCCTCTGTCCAGCAGAGCCACTGAAGTGATCCCTGGGGTAAACTTTCTGTTTCCCATCCACTCGTCAAGGTTTATTTTGAAGAGTGTTAGCGAGGAGCTCTGCCTAATGCAGATTGGAATCTTGTTCCAAAGCATGGGAAGTCTCTGGGACAGGAATCTATCCCTCCAGCATGTCCTATTTATTGTTGTGGTGAGGTTTAGATCCCTAGAGCTTGTGGCTAGAGGGGATAAGGTTTTCTTTAGGTGGAGCATGTCCATCAATTCTGGGTTGGACATGGCCTTGTATGTCAGGCAGAGATCACCTCTGAGTAGGTGGTATGCAACCGAGTACAGCTGGAGTTTCTTCAGTCGAGCTGCAAAGGGCATCTGTCTGAGGCCAGTGATCCTCTTGGTGAGGTACTTCTGTGGTCTTTCCAGCTGTTGCAGGTGTCTTGTAAGATACATCCCAAATGGGGCATTGTACTGTATGATGGGTCTGATGAGTGATGAGTAGAGGTGCACAATGACCTCTTTTGATCTGGATGCGAACCCTTTTGTGATTAGGTGGGACATGTAGAAGGATTTTCTAACCACTTTGGCAATGTGATTATCAAAGGTGAGATTACTATCTACTTGGGTCCCCAGATCCCTTATTACGTCTTCCGTATTTAGGGGACTACCACCTATGTGGTAGTTTGCGGATACTTTGGTTTTTCCAAAGGGGATGACTATGCACTTTTTGGCATTTAGCTTGATGCCATGATTTTGACACCAGGTATCTGTCTCAGTGAGACCCTTTTGGAGGGTGTCTGTGTCAGCCGGAGAGTCAATTATAGCCCCTAGTTTGCAGTCGTCTGTGAACTTGGTCAGCCATAGTCCTCCTGTGCTTGCCTGTACCTCTGAGAAGTATATGCCGAACAAGAGGGGTCCCAGGACTGAGCCCTGGGGAATGCCACTTGTAACCAGTTTAGAGATGGTCCTAGCTCCCGCAGCTCTCACCATGTGGGTTCAGTCCATGAGCCAGTTGACAACCCATCTTGTGATGTAGGGGTTTATGTTCAGGCTGGTGAGCTTTTCTATAATACCAGAATGGGGAATGGTGTCAAAGGCCTTTGCAAGGTCTAGGTAGGCTGTGTGTACCACCTTTCCCTTGTCTATAGCCTTGGTAACTGTCTCAAAGAAGCCCACCAGGTTTAGGAGGCATGCTCTACCCTTAACAAAACCAAACTGGGTAGGGTCCAGTGTTTGGAGGTTCCCAATGTCTCTGTTAATGAGTTCCATGATGATACACTCCATAGCCTTGCAGACCAAGCTAGTCAGGCTTATAGGGTGATAGTTCCCAGGGTCTGTTGTGGCTCCACCTTTGTGGAGCGGAATAACCGTTGCTGTGTGCCACTCTATGGGTATGTAGCCTGTGGAGAGGCTGAGTTTGAGTGTGTTTAGGTGAGGGGTTAGTTCGTCTTTGAGCTTGTGTAGGATGCATTGATGCTGTGTTTTTGGCTTTGGAGACGGCTGTTTTACCCTGAGTGTCTGTGATTTCAGGGACTCTACATTCTTCAGGTATGGTTATGGGCCCTTTTGGGGGTGAGGGGGTGAAGTTTGTGCTGAACCTGTCTACCATGATGTTGGCAATATTGGTTGGTTCAGTGTATTTTGTGCCATTCTGCACTAACTTCGAGCAGATCTGAGCATTGCAACTTAGATTCTTGACATAGCTAAAGAATGCCTTGTGGTTATCTTTGGACTCCTCAGCAATTTTTCTTTCGAAGCTAGCCTTGGATGATTTTATGAGGGAACATAGTTTCTTGCTGAAACTGATCAGAGATGTCTTCCCTTCTTGGGATTTTACTCTTTTCTGTACTAGTTTCCTCCTTCTGTTGTATAGCTTGTTTATGGCAGGATTCCACCAGACTGGTTTCGTTTTCTTGGAGGAGTGAGTCTTGGTTTTGCTTGGGATGACATGATCCATGCATTCTTGTAGGTGCTTGTATAATGCATTAGTAAAGGATTTTGCAGCTTCGACAGCGTTATCCTTCAGCATGGGGTCTTTGAAACTTTCCACCTCATTCTTAAGTAACATGAAGTTTGCTTTTGAAAGGTTTTTCACAGTGGTTTCCTTGTCCAGGGGTGGGGGCGGAATGTGGATATCCAAAGTGATTTGTTTATGGTCAGATCTAACCAGCGAGGGGTTGACCTCCAGTGTGGAACAATGGTCGCCCATGTTAGTGATAAGCAGGTCCAATATGTTGTCACCTCTGGTGGGAGTGCTGACCAGTTGAACCAGGGTGTTTGAGTTTATAAATTCTAAGAAATGTTGGGCAAGGGAGTTAGTACTTGAGTAGTTCTCCCAGTTAATGTTTGGGTAATTAAAATCACCCAATATTAGGGTGTTCGGTAGGACCTTTATGTTTCCCAATGTTTCCAGAAACACAGAATGGGGGTCCTGGGACATGGTGGGTGATCTGTAGCAAGCTACAATTTGAATTGCAGTTTTGCCCATTGTTAGTTGCACGTGGATGATCTCTGAAGCATCGTGCTGTGCCACTAACCTGGAGGTGTGGGTATCCTTTATGAATATGGATACGTCCCTGCCTTTTGTATTTCGTTTCGGGTACTGTGGCAGAAATGTATGGTATGAGTTGTAGCCTGGCAGTGCTGGGGTGCTCTCTGGAGCCTTAAACCAGGTTTCTGTTACTGCACATATATCAATTGTCTCCATACTGAGGAGTGTCTCGAGTGTGTGCATTTTGAGGTTTAGACTTCTGGCATTGAGTAGCATTACCCTCAGTTTTTTGTTACTTGCGCTATTTACAGCAGTGAGTTTTGTCTTTTGAGCCTTGCCTAAAAAAGGCACTATGGGGGTGGCAAGAGCCTTGGCCAGTATTCGAAAGCCTAAGGGTGAGAGGTGCAAGCCATCTCTAGCGAAGCAGCGTGGCTTGTCGAGCATGTTATCCCAGGTGGACAGACATTGGATCCCCTTTGAATGACACCAGAAACTTAGCCAATTGTTGAAATCAAGAATTTTTTCTTTATACCGTGGTATCATTCTTGGTGAGGGCAAAATGCTACTCAGGGTCAGGGTCATACCGGCTTGGGCTACATGATCAGAGAGCTCTTCAATGTCTCTTTTCATGTAGTGCAGGGAGGTACAGCTCAGGTCATTCACACCAACAAGGACAATGACAGAGTCATATTTGTACTTTTTCTGGAGTGACCTGAGTGCTTGTGGTATGTGGCGGATCCTGGCACCTGACAGACAGATAACAGTAACCTTCTCCTTATTCAGCCTAGTGAGTGGGATGTCAGTGTGCCTGACTATAGAGTCACCTATTACTTGTAAGTTGGTATGTTATTTTTACTTAAGGACTGTGATTGCATGGCACACTGGTTTTGTGAAGCATGTATTTCATGGTTTGTGTTGGGGGGGTGGAGGTTGCTTGGATGTTTGCTTTGGAGGTCTCTGTTGCTTTTGGAGATTTTTATTTAGATCCTCCGAGTATGTTTTTATGTATTTATGTGTGTATTTTGCTGGTGCTGGTTTAATGGGTCTATGTTAGACTGGTGGTGTGATGCAAGTATTTCCCTTCTCCTCTTGACTGTCTGATTCAGTCTTGGGTTGAGAGAGCTTAGCCTCCAGTTTGGCTGTATAATTGCATCTCTCGCATGTATTAGTGTTTGGTGGTAGGAGGAGAGGGTTGTCTGTGTACATGAGGCAGTTGTAACATTGCCTCAAAATGTCCAGATTCACCAGTTGGACTGGAGAGTACACCTGAAACTGCCCTTTGGACATGCCTGGATAGGTACAGTGAACTGTTTTACTTTATGGCTGGTATGGTCGAATAGAGAGCCTTGTCCTTCTGTACGGTACAGGAGGGTCTAGTGCTAGGGTTTATAAGTGCTTGCTATGAGTTTTGAGTAAGTGCTGGGCTGAGAAATGAATGGCTTGCATGCTTAAGTTGAGAGTTTGCCTAGTTCCAAGGGAAAAATTGAAGATGAGACTTTGTGGAGCTGGGAATAGTTTTACCCTAGCTAACCGGCACTTCTCTGCATGCAAAACTGGGAAAATGTGGTATTTATAGCAGGGAAATGAAAGAGATAGAAATTAGCCCAAAATGGCCAATAAACTACTCATTTCTGGGCTGAAACCATTCCGCCAGGGACAGATAGGCTGCTCAAAGCTCCCCTCTCTCACAGGTGAACAGAGAAACTTCCTTCTATCCAAGTAAGGTATGGACAAACACAGAAATTTGTAATACAGCCGTGAATTCAGCACTAACCTGAAAACTGGACTATACTAGCTTAGAAAGGCGGGAAACACGTATATATATTTTTATCAGAAAATAAAGCAAAACACTTTAAATGCACAGAAAAGGATACTTATTGTTATATATCGCAGATCAGAGTTGTAGACAATGCCCCTAGTAATAAAGTAGGAAGAAACACAAATACAGTAAAAGCAGATGAATAAAGTGCAATGTATATATTTTATATATATATATATATATATATATATATATATATATATATATATATATATATATATATATAAAACAATCATCATCATCTTCTTTCGGCTGTTCCCGTTAGGGGTCACCACAGCGGATCACCTGTTTCCATTTTTTCCTGTCCTCTGCATCTTGCTCTGTCACACCAACCACCTGCATGTCCTCTCTCACCACATCCATAAACCTTATCTTAAGCCTTCCTCTTTTCCTGTTACCTAGTAGCTTCATCCTTAGCATCGTTTTCCCAATATACTCAGCATCCCTCCTCAGCACATGTCCAAACCAACATAATCTTGCCTCTCTGGCTGTGTCTCCAAACCTTCCAACCTGGGCTGACCCTCTAATATACTTATTCCTAATCCTGTCCACCCTCGTCACACCCAGTGCAAATCTTAACATCTTTAACTCTGCTACATCCAGCTCAAACTCCTGCCTTTTTGTCAATGCCACTGTCTCCAACCCATACAACATAACTGGTCTCACTACCCTATTGTAGACCTTCCCTTTCAGTCTTACTGGTACTCGTCTGTCACAAATCACTCCTGACACTCTTCTCCACCCACTCCATCCTTCCTGCACTCTCTTCTTCACCTCTCTTCCACACTCACCGTTACTCTGAACTATTGACCCCAAGTATTTAAACTCATCCACCTTCACCTCTACTCCTTGCATGCTCACCATTCCTCTATCCTCCCTCTCATTCTCACACATATATTCTGTTTTAGTCCTGCTGACCTTCATTCCTCTTCTCTCTAGAGCATATCTCCATCCCTCCAGGGTCTCCTCCACCTGTTCCCTACTCTCACTACAGATCACAATGTCATCTGCAAACATCTTAGTCCACGGGGACTCCTGTCTGATCTCGTCTGTCAACCTGTCCATCACCATTGCAAATAAGAAAGGACTCAGAGCTGATCCTTGATGTAACCCCACCTCCACCTTAAACGCATCCATCACTCCCACCGCAGACCTCGCCGCTGTCACACTACCCTCATACATATCCTGTACCACTCTTACATACTTCTCTGACACTCCTGACTTCCTCATACAATACCACAACTCCTGTCTAGGCACCCTGTCATATGCTTTCTCTAAGTCTACAAAAACACAATGCAACTCCTTCTGACATTCTCTGTACTTCTCCATCAACACTCTCAGAGCAAACATCACATCTGTAGTGCTCTTTCCTAGCATGAAACCATACTGCTGATCACCCTTCTTAACCTAGCTTCCACTACTCTTTCCCATAACTTCATGCTGTGACTGATCAATTTAATCCCTCTGCAGTTACTATAGCTCTGCACATCACCCTTATATATAAAACAATGGAAAAAGAAAAAAACTGATTTAAACAAGTTACCCAATTAACCAGAAAAAAAAGCTCAAAACTGACCCCTGTTACAGCAGTCTTCAGTCAGACAAGTTCCAACTACACACTCAAGCTACTAGGGTGCAGGGGAACCTTCTCCAAAAAAGATGGCCTGGATCAGTGCTCAAGTTATACAAACAAAGCTAGATTCAGCAGGCCTGAATCTTGTCTATGCTACAGCAACAAGGCACACCAATTTTAGAAAGAAACAGTTCAAATAAGCAGGCACAATAAGCCTGTGACCAGAAATTCCCAGCTCAGAAGGGCGGAATCCAGCCTCTCCTCCCACAAGAGTGTACACCACAAACCCTCTTAATGTAGAATAACTGGCCTGAAGCCCAAATGCTTAAGCCAGAACTAATACACTTTTAGAATAGCAGACACTGGGCCTTCAATCAGCAATTCCTAGCTTAGAAGGATGTAAGCTACCTGCCCTGCCAGTGCAGACCACAAGCCTTCTTAATGTAAAACAACCTGTATGAAGCCCAAATGCTTAAACCAAAAGACTTAGAATAACAGTTTACAATTTAATCAGGCTAGTACCAATCAGTAATAAATGCAGCAGAATAAATAAAATTGAGTACTTTTAAGAAAAGCAAAATAAAGTAGGAGGAAACACAAATACAGTAAAAGCAGATGAATAAAGTGCATTTTTTAAGTGCAAGGAGAGAGGAAGGAAGAACCTAAGTGGGTTGGCCTTCTCAAATCCTTTCTCTGTATTAAGTAGAGTGAACACTAGACTCAGAATATGATCTCACTGTACTCGGTTAAGTGAGCAAATGAGATGGACTCAGGAGGAGTGTTCTAATACAGACTTACAGGAGGGGCAGGCAATTCCAGAGCCACCAACACTAATGCCAACACAAGAACAGGGAGGGTAGCTGGGGAACTAACTGCAGAAAGACACACAGCACAGTAGGTTACCTATCTCCTTATTTATTAATTCATTAAAGATCTTTTCCATATTCTTATAGATGAGACTGGTCAGGCTTATGAGACTGTAATCACCCAGTTCCATTGACCCCCCAGCTTTTTGTAAGAGGATAGCTTTTTCTGTCTCATTTGACACAAAGCCTGTTTGGAGGTCGATAATGAGTATCTTCTGAAGGGGGTCTGAGAAGTCCTGTTTCATTATGGCCAGTAGACAGCCAGGCATGTTTTCAGTTCCTATAGAAGTAGTGTTCTTGGCCTTGGATACTGCCTTGAGAACTTGTGCTTGGGAGATTTGACGGGGGCATATATATGGGTATGTGATCTGGGAATATAAGAGGGAGTAAAGTCTGAGCTGAACTTGTGTAATGTACTTTAAATATGTCCTCTAGGTCCGAGTATGAGATATGATTTACTATTAGCTCTGCACAGTGCTGGACATTGAGGTTTCTAATGTTAAAGAAAAACAGATGATTATCCTTCAGCTTAGTGGCTAGTTTTACCACATATATAGCTTTGGCTTATTTGATCAGGATTTAGAGCTCTCTCTTAAGTTTAACAAGAACATTTCTGGCATCATGAGAGTTAAGCTTTTTTGCATGTGATGAGTTTTTTTCTTTTATTATAGAGCATGTTTATATTTTGGTTGCAGAATCATGGATTATTTTTTAAATTTGGTGCTGTGCTTTCTTTGAAGGAAGACAGCAGCTTTTTTTCAAGTGCACACAATTACATGAGTGAATGTGTGACGTGGCAGTAAAGTATTCAGCATTAGTAGTGGAGTCAAAATCGGAAGGGCATTTTAAATTTAACCAGGTCATCACTCAGTTTTAGTAGATTAGCCTTAGCATAATTCTGAATACTGAGGTACTGGAAGAAGTTCCTGGCTTCAGTCTTATGGTGAACATGATTGATTTGTGGCTCAATTTAACCAGGGAGAAGGTTATAATTGGTGAGAAGCAAAGCTGTCTGATATTGATGAGGACAAAATTCATCACCTTTTGTTTCTGTATAGACAGACTGGTCTACAGAGTTTGCATTGATGAAGTCAGAAATTTTGGGGCATACGTGTTTGAGGATGTGTAAGTCTTACAGTTCTTGGAGGAGGGGGTAGTTGAATTCACCTATGAGAATGATGTTTTGCTTAATGCATAGGGACTCCATATTATTTAGCTAGAAGGCATGGGTTTAGGAAGACATTGAGGGGGTCCTGTAGTCAACTATGATAGTATAAGGAGTGTTATTGAGAGTAAGTTGGACATGGAGGAGTTCCAGGCCATTATCTTGTCTAACGAGTCTGGAAGTGAATTTTTTTATGAATATGGAGACATTGCCACTTTCAGTGCCTTCATTGAGTGCTGTGAACCTGAACAACTGTAGGTATTCAAGCTTTGTACTAATAGGGTGCTTTCATTGACCTTGAAACAGGAAATCATGTCAATGCATATATTAAAGTTTTCCAGGTGAATGCATACTTGTAGAGTGGAGTTTTTCTGTTAAGGTTCCTAGAAATATCTTTGTTATCTGAATTCCATTATCTTGTGTAGGAACCTTTAGAAGCCTGACACTGCCTAATAATGGCACTATGGGGGTGGACAAGGGTTTAGCCAATATACAATACCTTAAACATCCACTCCCCTCCCTAACCCTGAAGTCCTTCATTGCTCCATAAACCTAAAACTCCAACCCTCCTCCCAAAACCAAAATCACTTCTTAACCATAACACTCTCTCTCTCTCTCTCTCTCTCTGTGCTCCCTATCCTTAAAAATCCCAATCCTGTTCCCAAATCCTAAAACCCTCTTCCTTCTCCTTAATCCTAAACCCCCTACCTTTTGCTCCATCCCCCGCATCTGCTTGCCTGAACGTGTGTTTAAGTTTGATCAGTGCACCCAATCCACGACTGTTTCCCCTGAACTCATATTCGAGTCTGGCAAAAGCAGTACCCTACCCAAGCTACAAGCACCCAAACACCACTGCCTCAAAACAAGGGACTTGGGTAACTAAACCCCTCATTACAATCTTAACCTCATCCATAAACTCCAAAATTGTCCAGCTTTATATAATACCCTACAACATTATTCGTTAACTCCAGAACTACACTCAAGCAAAAAATCTCTTTTAATTAATACCAAATCAAGCAATGGTGGAGCAGACTATCTTTACTCTAATTACCCCACTGTTGTCAAATGTCCTTCCATTCCAGATAAAACACAGACAAAATGAACATCTTTAAAGTAAAACTTAAGCAAAACCTAAACAATACCTGTTTATGATGCATACTCAACACCAGGATACTTTATTCTCATACATCTTTATGACACTATAAAGCAACCTACTAAAATCTGATCCCTTACACTATCTATGCACTCATAATATGTCAAATAATAGCCTGTTACCTCTGCCTCCCCATTTTCTTACTACAGTAAACTTTCAGTAAACTGGAACTCAAACAACCAGAAAAAAATAATCGAAGAAATACAGTACAATTTTCATGTGTTGCACACCCCAGAAACATACCTTACATTTTTAGAGTTTTAGAGTTTTTAAAAGGAAGACAGGAATAAATTCACTCTCTCCCCAACCTAAGAACAAGTCAAACCAAACAAATAGCATAGGGTACAGTATTAGTCGGGCTTATTTTTAAAAGTAACTCTCAAGCAACTAGAAACTACTGTTATTCGACATCTACCAATCCCCATGGGTGCCAGTTAACCAAGAGTTTACTGTACCTTTCACAGTTTTTTTGTTCTCTCTTATACCTCTATAAATTTCATTCTACCTTCCTTTTCGACAAATTGTATAGATGTTAAGCTTGCCCACAATTTATAATAGTTACTATATATATATATATATATATATATATATATATATATATATATATATATATATACACACACACACACACACACACACACACACACACACACACACACACACACACACACACACACACACACACACACACACACACACATGGATACCCTGCATAGGATCAAAATTTCATAACATTAAACCTCTAATTATCGAAGACCAGAGGATAAAAGTTTTGAAATATTGACCCTTGTGAATGGAGATTGTCTTAGAATACAGTGTGGAATGGGAACTTTACTGTTCTGTTCACTGTAGTGCAATCTCAGAGTTGGTATATTTAAGTAGCAGGGGTTGTGGGGGAACAGACACCCCATGTGGGAGGGTGCAGGGTGGCTTGCCCCCTTGCAAAAATATGAAATTAGAAGTTTTCACGTTTTAGAATTTTTTTTCGTAGGTTCGATATTTCAGAACTTTGATCATCTGGTCTTTGATGATCCGAGGTTCGATGTTCTGCAATTTCAAACTTATGAAGTAGACCCATAATATATATATATATATATATATATATATATATATATATATATATATATATATATATATATATATATATATATATACATTATACATTCATAAGTAGTTACTAGACTTGTAGTCCAGGCTACCATTGAGGAGCCTAGCCTAGATTCCCAGTTGCCCCTAAGCACTATCTGGTTAAGTGACTTGCTCAAGGTCATACAGTAGACAAATGTAGCTGAGGAACTCAAACACTGTACTACAGGAACTTAAGCCTTAATCCTCTGCACGGAATTGCCAGTCATTCTCTACACAAACTGCTAGCCATCCCCTGTACCAACTTTCAAACAGTTAGCTGACAGTTATTAGTTATTAAGTATGTACTGAACGTATATGCTTCTGTAGATAATATTTGAATATGAATATTTCCAATGCAGCTGTTGTATTTGTGGCACTTTTATCTCTGGGCCTCCATTGAGTCTGTTGGACTAACCTAGTTTACGAAGTCTAGTAAATACATAAATAAATAAATAAATAAATAAACAAACACATAAATTCAAATGAATAAATACAATTTCATGATTTAGCCATGCCATTAACAACTCACTTCAAACTCAGCCTCCGTACAGGCTTTGTACCAAGCAAATGACAACAGCTATAGTCAATCCCCTTCCACATACCCAGGCAAATACATACCCATAAGTCTGACAAGTCTCATATGCAAAGTCATGGAAAGACTAATCAGTAAGGGCAAAGGAAACCTACAAATACTGGACCTATCTCATTCTGAATTCATCAAGGACAGGTAATGCTTACTCACTCTTGTTTTTTTTAAAAGGTCACCAAACCAATGGATGAAGGAAACATGGTACACTACATACCTCAACATGGACAAAGCTTTTGACACCACTCCAACATAGTAGAAAAGTTAAATAAACTAGAATAAATCCTTATGTCACTCACTGGATTGCCAATTGGCTCACAGTTAGGATGCTTGTTTGGCATTTACTTCTCTGTAGCAAAAGCTAGTACAAAACAGCTCTGACTGACTAAGTTTGCAGATGCCTGGAAGCTAAAATCAGTCACTGAATCCACAAATGACTTAACCATCCTCCAAGATGATTGGTCCCAAATAAATAATGGGTACTGAAATCATGGACTGAAACTAAATGTAAAAAAAAATGCATTCATGTCCTTTGGGAACTAATCTACCACTGGAAACTACCACATTGTCAATACGCTCCTGAGAGTTGACCCAGTTGTTCAGGATTTGAGAACTTATGTGGACAGTGACTTAACTCTCTCCCAGAGTCTGTGCATTGTTCCAAGAAAGTCCTTGCATGTTGCATAGTTTATAAACACAGGGATTGTGTCATGATGTAGGCGTCCCATTCTTCCCTTTACTCAGTCCTCATTAGGCCAGTCATTGAGTATGATGCCCCCTTGGCGTGCATCTGTCTAGACACACATAACAACTTGAATGCCCTCAGAGATGCCTAAGGAATATGTCCTATATGGACTGACTCAAAACCTTGTCATTATACTCTGTGTTTGGGGTACAAGGTATCATTCAACCCAGTACTGATGGATTTACTGCACATCAGCAAGTCAAATAGTATCAGAAATACTTGGTCTAGGATCTAAACCTCTTCTGCAACATCAGCAGAACAGTTTGGAGAAACAGGTATATCTCACAGAGGATACTGCTGCTGTGGAATTTCCCATTCACATAAAACAAAGCTCATCCATGCCCATATTCAATTTGGTTCTCTGGATGGGAAACAGCAAATTTACCCAAGGACTGCCCCCTGTTCTGCTAAACTATCTGCTTTCTGAGTCTTTTCTCCTGTCTCAAGATTCACTGAAGATTGACTCACTTTAGAAACTAGTACATGTATTGTGCATTATACTGTGCTTGATTGTAAATGTCATTGCACTTGTTCATTGGGATGTATATACATATTTTTTCTGTGTAATAATTGTTCTGTTATTGCTTACATTTCTGTATTTTTTTTATTTGGAATATGTTTAGTATTTCATTGGGTCTGAGCTTAAAATGTGTCAGTATTGATCTGTGCACTATCCTGGTAAACAAAAATAAATAAATAAATAATGGACAGAGGCAGCTCCTAAATGCTTTATTCTATGCATGGGTCCCCTCAAAGTATCTTTGATATTATCCAAGTTATTCTCATTAGGGATAACATATAATTATCAACCACTGAGTAGATAAAGCCAATTTAACACCAAATGGGATATGTTAATTTGAATGCCAAAGGAAAATTGGCTAGGATTCAAATGGCCTGCAAGGGAAGCTAGACTAGTACTTACCTATGAACATATGAACCTATAATAAATAAACTTTAATAAAGCACTATGGTCAAAATATAGTTTATTTAGACAGTCTGTGAATATTTTGAATATGCTATTACCCTATTAGTTAATAATGACAGTTCTAAAGTTTTTCTTATCAAAATATCTAATAATTGCTAATTTTGTATATACCTTCTAACAACTTCATTAGCTTGATTCAAAAATGTTAGCTATCATTCACTTCTATTTGTAAATATGTTATAAGGTCCATCCACTTCTTCTGTATATTAATTGTACCATGAATAATTCTCTCATGATAAATCAAAAAAGTCTATTACTTTTGTTTTTATTAAACACATGTATCAATTATATAAATGTGCCCATTTTTCTAACTTATCAAATCAGTCTACAACTGCGGTGGTGGTGCTACAGTAGCATTGTCGCTTCACAGTAAGATGTTGTCTTGTTTGATTCTCAGCTAAAGCGTCTTCTGTGTGGAGACATGCGTGAATGGGCATACCTTCGTTGAAGGTTGTGTGTCAGGGCTGGCAACTCGGTACGTAAAAATCTACTGCCAATCATTAGCGGACCGGAGTTCCGCTGTGGCGACCCCTAACTGGGAAAAGCCGAAAGATACAACAACATCAAATCAGTCTACAAAGCTACCACTGTATCATTTTTGCTAATTCTGCTATACAGCTAGACTATGTATTTTATTTTCTGGTTGAGGTTTATCAACTTGCAATGCTCTCACAATTACTACAAAAATGTCCACTAAAATAGATTATCATCATGTGTCCTTTTTTGCACTACCTGTCAATATTATTTGCTAGCTCTTCTCAAACTATTTTCTCTTATGAAGTATGATTTAATTCATTTATGGCCTCTGGCTGCACATTTATTTTCATTGTATTCAAATGACCCATTGTGTCCAGTGCACATGCTAAAGAAATAAACAATAAAACACAAACTGTTATAGGCCTGGTAAACTTACTTTGCCAAAGAACATAACTATCCTTCTGTATTACATATACTTCAGGACTGATTGAGATAATTTAAACAAAGACATTTCTAAATGCTGTCTAAATAGATTACTTTTCAACTTCTATGTGCTCACAGAGTTGTTAAAAGTGCTACAGGGCAATTACTTGTCACATTAGTCCATTCACTTTTTATAAATTGAAACCAAAGTGGCTACTTTTCACTTCTCAGACCTGCTGTTAGCTAACATGACTTAAGCTCAAAAATGTTATTAGTCTTGGACGTATTTTATCATAGATCCTAACAAGTCATGCTCTTTCTTTTACCTTATGATTTTTGCAAAGGAAAGGAAAATAAAACAATTTGCAAGGAATTCAGATATTTTTGACAGTGTTATTGAAATAGTTATTTAATTCAGCAGCAGTCTCCTACAGATCTTCAGTTTCTCCTCATTGCCTTTAGTATAATATTAGGGGATAAGACACATATTTTCCTTTTACTTGATACGAGTATGTGCCTTTGTTCAAACCTTAACAGTGTTACCCTGATATTGCTGGAATTCATTTAACTAGTATGCATTTTGCTCTGACAAACAGTTGCCTTTCAAATGTTCTTAGATTTTTTTAAATTCCACCCAATCATTACTTGCTTTGAATCTAACAAATTTCATAAATGTATGCCTTTTTATTTTTAGCTTTGAGAATTGCTTTTAGCTTTTCTTTACTTTCATTTTGTAAGCACAGCATATTTTTTTTCCATATTTATTTTTGTTTTCTAAAAGTATATTACGGTAGATAACAATATAAACAATCATGAAAATTGTCAGATACAAAGTAATATTTGTTTCAACATGCAATCAGGTCATATTTCTACTAAGTCACATAGAATAAAACAATTTACCATTTATTTTCAACTTTTAACAGGAAAATGCATAGAACCATAGCATATTTTTAATTAACCAGCCTGGTTACTTTAAAACAATTTTCCTATCTCATAATTTTGCATAAACGTCCTACTACCACTTCCAGTTTCACAACTATATACTTGCTGCGTAACATATAAACCAATCAGGTGAGCTAACATCACATACCTACACTGTTTGTGTATTTATATGATTGAAAATGCAATGTGTCATCTAGATATTTGAAATTACATATTAATTATATTACTTATTGGCAGATGGCCACTTATATTATGTCTCACCTCTGTTTTGTATCATTTGCTCCATTTTCAAAAGCAGTAAATTAAAAAGACATGTCCAGATGGAGGAAATTTTGTTGGTTTATCAAGTTGCTGACAGAAGCCTACATATGCTATAAATGAGTTCTGCATCAATAGTTACTGAGTTAGTTACTGTACCCTGCAAAAAAACATTTATTATTGATTTTAAACATCCTTCTCTGATTGCATACAATCAATTTCCAAATTCAGAGTGCCTGCATTTATGTATAAAGTTACAAGTGCAATATATTTATTAACAGAATAGTCACACAGTTGTTTCTTTAAAATCTAACCTTTAAGATCTAATACTTTGCTTACTTTGTCTCAGCAGTAAGGTAGAGCCCTTCCACCATTATATTCCCTTTTGAATAATAATTTAAATCAATATATTCACCCTTAGAAGTTGTAATAGTTTACATCAGCTTTAATGACCACCATCTGGTCTCTCTTTGCAATAATCATTTAAAACAATGCATCCATATGTTTCATTTGCATTTTAAACCCTTTAACTTTTCTAGCAAACCTGCTTCAGAATGATGATTGGTGCAGGTACTCTGGCAAGCCCATTCCTATTAGAACAGCCCCCCCCCCCCAAGCTCCTCTGCCCTATTAATCAAGTATCTGAAAAGAACAGTGTGCACAGTAACATGGTTAATTCAACAAACTGAAAAACACTGAATTCATCAGGAAGAAGAACTGAAAGAGGGAAAACATACAGAAGGCTCTCACCCTTTATTGTACAAGCAGAAACAGTTTTCTTAGCCTCTCTGCTAAGTTTAGTCTTGTTAGGGAAGTCCTTGCAAGCTCCTCTTGCCTACCGGTCAGGTAGTAGGATATAACAGCATGCAGAGTAGCAGTGAATCATTTAATAAGTTAGGTCCTTTAGCATACAACAATAAAGCCAGGACTAAAACCCAAAGGAGTTGAAGTTAAGTAATGGCACAGGCCCCTGCTGGAGCTGGGGATGGGGAGGGGAATGAGGATGGCACAGGCCCCTGCTGGAGCTGGGGATGGGGAGGGGAATGATGATGGTACAGGCCCCTGCTGGAGCTGGGGATGGGGAGGGGAATGAGGATGGCACAGGCCCCTGCTGGAGCTGGGGATGGGGAGGGGAATGAGGATTGCACAGGCCCCTGCTGGAGCTGGGGATGGGGAGGGGAATGAGGATGGCACAGGCCCCTGCTGGAGCTGGGGATGGGGAGGGGAATGATGATGGTACAGGCCCCTGCTGGAGCTGGGGATGGGGAGGGGAATGATGATGAGGCAGTTCTACTCAGTGTACTTGTTTTAATGCTACATAGTGGAGAGATGTGTATGTCATCCTGACTGACCTTGCATAAAACACCTGTATACAGAAGAGAACATGGGCTCATTCATAAATCAAGTGGGAAGCCATCACTGAATTACCAATTTGTGTGTGTGGAACTGATGGCTAATTCTGTAACTTTTGCCATCATTTCCTGGCAGTATGCATGACACTGTCATAGGGAGACAACCTGAAACTCACATGCTGAACACCAAGTGATTTACTGAGTACTCATAGTGAGTCAAGTAATTAAGTAGAAAACACTAATACCCACTGAGGAAGACGACACCACTCCCAGGTGGCTTGACCCAATCCTCAATGGAGCCTTGTCCCTGAAGGAACTAATGTGCTTACTCAGTAGTAGTTGGTTTGGTTGGAGTCAAAAGAAAACAGCAAGACGAAAAATGTTCAGCTTCGCAGACAGAAGAACTTCACTAGTGGAATTATGCTAAAAGGCTTTAAGGTTCTCATGCTTTACAACACAAGCCAAATGCTCCTATCCCCCTGCATTTTTACATGCAATCTGCAGTGGCTCACTAAATCAATGGCTCTGCTGAAGTTAAAGCAGATCGAGCTCACAATGCTGCCTCTGTCTATTTACTGAGTTACCCAGACATATAATTTGTTTTTGTATTGTGTAATTAACTTATGTTGGCTCAGCTGGTCTCACTAGGCCTATGACCGGTTTTAATGGGGCACCCAAGAAGATACTTGTGCAAACCGAAACAAAGTTGTCCAAGACCCCATGAAATTCTCATTCTCCTGCTTCTGGGAGTGTGCTGTGAGGTGTACTTCTAAATGATGACAGTTTAAGCTATTACTTGAATTTGTGGAAGGTACTGTTAGAAACCTAAAAACTGAAACTGATTTAGGGTTACTTGGTAAACTTCTGGTGGATTAGAAAGTTATGTCTGACTCTGAAGCAGCAGTGTTGGAGGATAACTGGAGTGATGCGATAGATTGCTTAGCAACAGAGATTTATGGGAAGGAAAAAAAATGTCATATTTAGAGAAAAATGTAACAATACATATTGCTGTAGTACCACAGTGCAAATCAGGTAGGGAAACTGTAGTAATTGTATGAAGAAAGGTGTAGAGCTTTTAAAATGAAGGGCTGACAGGGGAAAGGATTCAGGGCAACAGTCATACTCCCTGCAGTGTCTCAAGGCCAACCAAAGGGATTTTTTGCACTAAAAAAACATTTCACCAGATTGTTATATGAGGACAAGCTGACCTGAGCGAGGCATGGACTAAATTTGGGAAAACTTTCCGAAAGTATTAGGTCACATTAAGGAGGATGGTCAGGTTAAGATGCAGGTAGGTCTGAGCCACTTTACAAAATTAGCATTCAGTGACAGAGCAGGTGAAAAAAATGGATTCATAGCTCTGAGGAAAAATAAGGGCAGTGAGTGGTGGCAAGACATCTCCTATAATATGACTCTGAGTAGGTAAAGAAAGGTACTTTTTTCAGAATGATGCAGTGACAGTACCTGCTAGTGTAGACACACTGCAAGAATCCTGCAAGGCAGCAAGTTCATGTAACAAAGTAAGAGGCGCTGCTGGTATTTGGGCAAGGGATTCCAACATGAATATTATGCTCATTGCACAGAAGACTGCGTTTGACTATCAAATGTATCTTGCACAGTGGAACAGGTGAATGATAAAATATGCAGCCAACCAAAATCCTGCCATACCTTTAGAAGACTAAGACAGTTATATACAAAAGTACAAATTGTGGCAATGTAGGCCTCTTTTTATCAGATTATCAAATAATTAGAAGTTATGAGATAGAAGAACAACTTAGAAAAAAAACAGGGACGTAATGAAAGAAGTAGGAGAATGAATGAATGAATGAATGAATGAAAGATGAGGTAAATCAGAAAGAAAAGAGATGGGAATTAACTGTAAGAAAAGTGCAGGAGTTGGAGCACTGAGCAAGTTACATTGATGAAACCTTGCAAAACATGTTATAAAACATCTGAGGAGACAGAAAGGGCGAGGGATATTGATAGTGACAATAAAAAAGTAAAGAAGGTGAAAAGGAAAATAATGCAGAACACTCTTCGAAATTCATAACATTAAAATATGCAGAATGTTGACAAAGGACCAGATTTCAAAACTGTTTGTTCAATGTCTACGACTCAACATGAAACTTTAGAATGCATTCAAAATGGCTGCATTCACAAAATTCATCTTGCCGACTCCATATGCAAGTGATGAAATGCACAGATGCCGATAGATGGGGTATAACATAACACAAATAATTCCAGAACAATGTATACATACTCTAAGATCTTTAAAACTTTGAGTAAACAGTGACTATGCATGCCAGAACCTTCTGGTGTTCTCAAGTCTCTAGTAGCTGAACTCATGGTATCATTTCTCTCTTGGTGAGTGAAGGAGCAGAGGGACAGATTCCTTGCTGTTTTGAGTGTGTATTATATGTGGGATTTCCCCAGTTTGTCAAGTTACCATTTCAGTGCAAACCTCTTCAATTTAAATTGCATGTCATTCACCATGAGAAGCCTAATGACCCCCAACAACATCTGGGACAAAACTACTTATTGCTGCAGACCCTGCAACTCACTTCCTGGGAACCAGCTTGGAATCAGTGTTTCTGCTTTGCTCCTGGTGAGAAAAGGCACACAGTGACACTGATTCTTAGTAGCATATAGCTACAGTGAGACTGGCACCATTTCACGAAAGATGACATAGGGTGTTGTCAGGGATAAGCAATAAGTGAACTGACAGTTTATATGGGGAACTGATGGCTAATTCTGCAACTGTCAGTATCATTTCCTGGTGGTGTGGTTTTCCTTGTCAATTGAGAGCATGTCTGTAAAATGGAATAGCCCTACAGAGACATCTTGCAGATATATAGGTACATTTACATAAAAAAATCACTTGAGGCGATGAGAAGGAAACAACATTAGATATCCATTCATATCATACAGATTGACATGAACTGGTGTTTTTAATTTTGCAAAAACTAGGATGTCTAGTGCCCAGCAGGACAAAACTAAACAACTCAGAGGACAAATAAAGTCTACCAAAGCCAAATTTGAAGTAAATCTAGCCTCCCAGGACAAGGACAACCACAAGGCATTCTTTAGCTATGTTCGCAATTTCAAAGATAATCCACAATTGAGTGCATAATACATTGTTAATGGAGCCACCTATACTGAGCCAAAAGATATAGCAAACCTACTGGCAGACAAACTCAGCTCTACCTTTACCGTTTTCTCCCCTCTGCCTCTGCCCCGGACATGCCATCAAATATAACTTCCACAACTATCACTATGAAACAGGTCATACGTTTTCTCTCTAAGGGCAAGAAAACTACACTGATGGACCCTGCAAATATTCCAGGCTGCTATTCTAAATAACATGAAACATGACCTATCAGGCCATCTGGAATCACTATTTAACTGTACTTTCCAAACAGGCTTCACTCCTCATGAATGGAGAACTACACCCATCATTTCTCTGCACAAAGGCAGACCATCTACGAACCCTGGAAACTACTGACCCATTAGTCTCACTAGTCTCATATGTAAAGCCATGGGATAAATTATCATTGAAATGATCAATAATAACATAGGAAAACTCCAAACACCAGATTTAACCCAATTTGGTTTCATCAAGGGCACGTCATACCTACTCAACCTGATGGACTTCTTTGAGAATGTCACCAAAGCAATGCGCAAGGGCAACATGGTTCACACTGCCTACCTTGACCTGGCCAAGCCTTTTGACTAAATACTCCACTCAGACATTGCTGACAAACTGAAGAGATTAGGTATAAACCCTTAAGTAACCTAGGGAATAGCCAGCTGGCTCACAGGGAGGATGCAGAAAGTTAGAAATGGGGAGTCCACCTTTACAAAATGGTCAGTCAGCAGTGGAGCCTCGCATGGAATGGACCTTGTACTGCTCCTTTTTGGTATCTATTTCTCTGAAATCAGGGCCTAAGTCAGAGTCCTCTGGCTGACCAAGTATGCAGACAACTGCAAATTAGGAACAGTCATAGAATGCCCCACCAACACTAATGTTCTCCAAGAAGGGCTTACACGGATGTGGACTAAAAACTAAATGCCAAGAAACTCCTTTGGGAAGTCAGGCACCCCTGATAACTACCAGGGCCACAAGTAGAGAGAAATCTAGACTTTGACTGTCATGTGCCTATGGTAGTGAGGAAGTCCTTCTATGTTGTGCAACCTATAAACAAGGGTATGGCATCTAGGTCCTAGTAGGTCATTGAAGCACTGTGTTTGACATTCATCAGACCTATCATTGAGTACAATGTCCCCTTTGGTATGAGACTAGTCAGCCACATCCAACAATTGGAATGTCCACAGAGGTTCCTCAATAAAGTAATACAGGATGTAAACAACATGTCTCAAAGCCCTATCCCTATATTCTGTCTCCTACAAGCTGACAGGGGGAGATTTATGCCTGGCATGGAAGGCATCTTTGGGACCCACTCTGATGGACTTCCTGCATATCTGCAAACCAAACAGCACCAGAATTACCCATTCTAAAGACTTAGACCTTGCATGTCATATAAATATTATCTGCTGGAGAGACCGGTATGAATCCCAGTGTCTTCCCCTTGTCTGGAACAGGCTCCCTATCTATGTGAAGCAGAGTTCTTCCTTAGTCCAATTCAATTATAACTTGGACAACTGGAAGGAGAACCAGAAATGCACCCCTTGTTTGGCACCAGTGTCTCTAATGGACACAGGCAGCCTATAAATGGTTCACTTTTGAGGCCCCTGCTTTTACTACCATGGGTATCAGAACTTGACAGAAATTCTTGATGCATGGTTTATCTTAAAAAAGGTTCCAATAACATAGCTACTCACCTATGAACCTATGCCTAAAGGAGTTGGTTCAAAGTCAATACAGGAAGCAATGCATAAAGAGGAATGAGGCAGACTAATGGGAGGTTGGGTTGGGTGAAGTTTAAGAGAATTTGTCCACAAGAATATTAGGAAAGTTCTTGTGGTAGCAAAAGGAAGTTTCACTGGAAATAAGCTCAGTACAGAACTGTTTAGTTTTATGCAATGGTCTAATGTTACTGAAGAAGGCATCATTGTTGTCTTTTGAATCAGTTGCAACCAAAACTTCATAGCTGGACTTGAATTTCCAAAAAGTTTGAGGGACTTGCCTACTGGTTTTAAATCCCTTTTATACTGATTAAGAGGACATCTTTTAGAAATGCCAAAGAGCTTTTTTCTTTTAATTACAGTTTCCTGTTATGGTGGTTAATTTTAAGCTTGCCACAAAACTTATATCTGACAGCTACTTTCATGCAACTCTACTGGAGGGAGTAAAATTTAGAACAGAAAGTAGCAACTTCAGTTACAAGGTTTTCTGAATAGCTATAACATTTGTTAATATTAGTATTGTCAGTAAAAAGTGAATCATTGATTTTGGTAATCTCTGAATGTTGAGGAGTTATAGCTACAAAGTAGGTTTTCTGGGAGAAAGTCACAGCGAGATGATCAGATTTGATTCGATAAGCAGTAAGAAGTGGAGCGGTGTCATTAGGGGCACATCTGTGATGACAAGATCAAGAAACTTAACCCCTCTGTCATTTAGAGACACATTTTGATCCATCTGAGAAGAAATTAGCTGGTGGGTCAGGCAGTTATGGGATTACATAGTATGCATCTATCCACTGGCAGCACATACATACCACTGCAGTCTGGTCATCATGCATCCCAAGTACACTCTTAGGCTCTTTCCATAACATCCACAACTACAAGATTGCCCATAGCAGAAGAACTACAGCCCATGCTTATATAGTAATTACTGAAGTATCCAACTTAACTTACATAATAAGTAGTTAAGTATGTTTCCATGCAGCAACACATAACTACCAGTGCAGCCTGGTCCTCATGTGTCCCTTGTGAATTCAGAGGTGTTTTCTGTAACATGCACAACTACAACATTGTCCATTGCAGATGTAGCACATAGATCAGAAGAACTATGGTCCCTGATTATACAGTAATTACTTAAAGTATCCAACATACATTGCATAATAAGTAGCAAAGCATGCTTCCATGTGTGTGTGTGCACGTGTGTATCCATGTGCGTGCACACGTGTGTTTGTGTGTGCGCTTGTGGGTGTGTGCTTATGACAGAGCACTGTTATGTTCATAATTTTACATTAATAAAGCTACACTATATAATGACTGCTGCAGATGCTCACAACAGTAGGCAATTATGTACAGCTTAAGTAAATGGTTACATCACCTAAGAAGTTTAGCTTTCTTCAATCAGTAATGAAGTTATGAGTTTTGGGAAAATGCTCTTGAAAGTAATTGGGTCTATATTACAAAACCGAAATAGCAGAACCGCGAACACTTAAAGAGCGAAAAAAACTGAACATCGAAGTGCTGTTTCTCAGATTGCTGTACAGTAAAGATTGGAATATTTGCCCTTTCCTCACTGTAGTGCGATCTCAGAGTTGGAATATATATTTAGTGGGGTGTGTGCGGGACACAGCCCCCCACAATAGCAAGTTCGTGATTCCATTTCTTTCACTCTTTAGGTGTTCGCAGTTTTAATTTTTTGGTCTTTTAATATAGACCCATTAAGATTTACTAACTTAAGCAATGAAAAGGTCATTGCCAATCCCTCGTTTGGCATAATATGATCAAAATTAGTGTATGGAAAGACATTCTGGCATCCTAAAAATAAAGCTTACAGCGAAAAATTAGATCAGCTTCAGCATATATCTATGAACAACATTGATAATATTGAAGGGCTACCATACAAAAAAGACTGACAATTCGGGGTATTTACTTATCATCATATAAAAAACTTAGAGGAGATCTCATTATGCAGTTCAAAGCACTACAACACTGGAATAACCTCACCTAAAAAATCCATCTCTCAGAAGCTACTTAATCTATGGGGATTTAAAATATGTGTTTTCAAGACAGTCAATCGATTTCTGACCTTAACCTGTGACACTGATGATTGATGAAGATGTTATAATGGAGGTAATTTGAAACAAATGTTTTGGAATTGCATTAAAACTGAACTGTGTACTGTTAAACACTGAAGCAGTGAAGACATTAGATTTTGAAAACGTATCACACATTTGGGGGGACACAAACCACATAGTTGTAATGGATCTCATTTGCAGTAAAGTGAACCATGTACTGTGAGACACTAGTGCAGTGGCCATATTTTATATAAAATGCAAGGAAGTGGTATTCAAAATGGATGGCATTAATATTCACAATGGATGGCATTAATATTCAGTATGGATGGCATTAATATTCACAGTAGACTGAACTAATAGTCACAATGGATGGTGCTAATATTCTCAAATTTTTTTCAGAGAAATAGTGGCAGGCTTGTGTTAACATCCATTTGAATAACTCAGCAAAAATACACACATGCCACTGATTTCAAGTAAAATGTAAGTGTGTTGCATTATCTGCATTACTTCAGTTTTCTTCTCAGCATTTCCTAATACTTAGCAATGGCTTCCCAATGTGCAAATGGTTGAAGAGTATTTGGGATCATGCTTCTCTTTGACCACAAAGAGATTTGCTGACAATTCTCTCCCTATATATTTAGTTTTATGACCATTTATTTAGAGGTAGGACAGGGCATTTTCAAATATCATTCATATCAGTTTGGTGTTCATATCTGTTGCTGAAGCAATGAACTGCAGCAAAAGAAAACCTACCACCTGATAAAATGGAGGAAGTAATTAAATCTTCACTCACCTGGTACATTCTGCAGTGGGAATCAGCTAAAACAGAATGAGCCAAAAAAGAAGTAGTAAGTAGCGTCACCAAAGGCAGAGCGCATCAAAATATAAAACTCCAAAAACAAATGGTTCTGCCTCCAATTCCACTTAAAAACACTTGAAACTTGAAAACTTTAATAAAATATACGATGATAAGATAAAATAAAATAAACACACTGGCTCATAAACCGCATAAGCGCTTTCGGTATAATACCTTTATTAAATCCTAAATGTTTGCCAGTGAAACTTCCTCTTAAATACCATCATTTCCTAGTGTTCACTCACTTTGATGCAGTTAGTAACCATAGCAGCATACACACCCTTTTAATTATGTCATTTTGAGTGCTGAAGAGCTTTCCCTTTTAGTGCAGATTTTAAATGGACAAATGCATTCAGACCTGGTGACTGATCTGATTGCAAATTCATTATCCACTTCATCTCTTCAATTTCTGTTCGATTTACTAAATCCCCACCTCTTGGTGTTTCATGAAGCCTAGTTGGTGCCATGAACTTGAAAGAATGACTGTCATTTATACTAATATGCATATAAAGTGCATTGCTGGTGACTTTTTTCTTATGTCAGATAAATGTTTTAGGATAAATTCCTTGAGCATTTGATTAGTTTTCCCTATGTAGTATGCCTTGCAATGACTGCAGGTTGCCACATAGATAATGTTCTTACTCCGACAGTTTGCAAATCCTTCAAACTTATAGTTTCTTAGTCAGGGGATGTGTAAAAATATTTGAGATGTTTATATGAGAGCATGCCTTGCAACTTCCACATCTGAATGTACCAACCCTCCCGTTTATCTGAAAACTCCTGTCTTCAGAAATAGCTTCAGTTTCTGTTTTATAACATAATAGTTTTTTAAGGTTTTCCTGTTCTTAAAAGAAAAGCTGGGTTGATCTCCAACAATTTCCCTAATTTTGTTGTCAGATGTTAGCACTGGCCAAAATTTTCTGATGGTATTACGAATAGCAAAATTGTCAGTACTATATGTCAACTGGCATCTCAGATTGGACTTTACCTTCTTTTGCGTGATCTTAACTGTTTCACCTTGGTCCAAAAAATAGGGTCTTCCCCTCTGAGAGCGTAGGTCCAAGGTAGTTGCTTCATTGGTCTGTGTCTCTTTGACTTTGTATCCTCTCTTATTAAAGTCATTGATAAGTTTAATTTGCTCCTCCCTACAATCCTCATCCCTCGTGCAAAGCTTGGACACTCAGGTTAGTTGGTTAGTCACTATGTTGTGAAGAACATGCCTGGGATGCATGCTAGTATTGTGTAGTAAATGGTTGCGCCATACAGATTTCCTATACATTCTAGTATTGATGCATCCTGTTTCATCTAACATTAACTTAACATCCAAGAATTCTATCTCTGTACTAGAAGATGTAACTTCAAACTTCAAAAATGAAGTTGTGTTGGTCGAAAATTGTACAAAATATTCTAAGGAGGTTAAATTGCCATCCAATAAAAGAAAGACATCATCCACAAATCGATTATAGAAAACTATGTTTCTATTCCATTTGTTGTTAATATCCACTTTCCATAGCTCTTCCCATCTTGCCAGGACCAGATTGGCATAACTATCTGCGCATGGAGTTCCCATCGCTACCCTGACTTCTGCCAGTAGAAACACATTGTTATACAAGACCAATTCTAAGAGACTACATAGTAAATCGATATCATTGGTTGCTTTATGCTTCACACCAAAGTCTCTGATCACTTTGATCCCCAAATCATTGGGTATGGACGTGAACAAACTGATCACGTCCATAGTTACCAATAATAAATTCTTACAAGTATTCATCTGTTGCAGTTTCTTGTAAAGTCTACTTAAGAACTCAACCAAGTCCTTGATCACTTTAGGTATGTGAGGTAGCAATTTCTTTAACTCCCCTTCTATAAAAATAGAAAGAGGTTCAGTTATCCATCTTTTTCCTGAAACAACTGATCGCATCATGTTTCAAGTGTTTTTAAGTGGAATTGGTGGCAGAACCATTTGGTTTTGGAGTTTTATATTTTGATGTGCTCTGCCTTTGGTGACGCTACTTACTTCTTTTTTTGCCTGTTCATTTTTTGATGGGAGCGTCACACATCCACTGCATAATGGAATCAGCATTACCACAGCAGCCAGCATTGGAAATGGCAAGTAGGAGGATCCATGCCAATAATTTAATGGGTTTATCTAACCCACTTCTTAACTTTGACTTTGAAAGTGGTACTTTGGAGCTACCAACAAACAAGGGAGACACCTTATTTGAGAGCATCTATAAGGAAGTAGAGAATGCAGCTTTTAAACTAAAGTGTCTACAATGGCAATGCTTTCATATGGAGGCTTGCCTTCACCATCACATTACCCCACGAGGTTTAAGAGTAAGATGTTTAAACGTAGGGTTTTAACAAACAACCCATGGCAATGACTACACTCTTAAGTTAAAACAGCTAACTGAAGAGAAAGATATTAAAGGAGATAAAAAAGCTATAATACAATTACAATTACATAATCACAGTAGAAATTATAACAACAAGGCTTAACAGACCATCTGAGAAAAAAAAACAGCAGAAAAGGAAAGTTTTTTTTCAGTACTGACTGCATAAAGTGGGAGGATAAAAGGAATGTTGTAAACAGTAAAAGGATGATCATAAAGAAATCAGCTTAACATGTGAAATGTGAATGGAGTGGGGGATAGAAATGAATGTTAAAATAATGACAGACTAAGGATAGTGTGTCATGAGTATAAAATAAGAGAGAGTTGTTCTGTTTTGTTATGAGAAATTTGAATGAAGTAAAAGGAATTTTTTCAGGAAAATGGAGGAGATAGGCAGAGGGCAGAGTGCTTAAAAGGAATAAAGTTAGCTAACTAGTAGAGAAGAAAAACATTCAAATTAAAGGCAGGATGAAAAAGTGTGTCCAGTTATGACAGAAGAATAAAAAACATAGATTTGAGATGGCTGTAAATGTTAAGAAAGGAGAAGGAAAGTTAGTAGAATATGCTAATGAAATATTAAGAGAAATTTAATAGATATATCAGAAGGATGTTCTGGACACAAAAGGAAAGAAGAATCATACAGGAGGAGAAAGTGGAAATGATGGAAAGGCAGGTAAATAGAAATAGATGAAGAGAGCAAATACATATGGAATAACCTAAAAGAGTACCAAAGTACTGCATAAGTGTGCTGTACCTTGAATAGATTAATTAGTGAAACATTTTTTTTTAATCCTAGACAAATCGAAACTGCATTTAATCAAGAAGAGAAATGAGAAAAGTAAGGAGTATTTGTATTAGGTGGTAGTTAACTGCATATGAAAAAAACTTACAGGAAGAAATTAATATATGGAGTTCTGTTTTTTTTTTTTTTTTTTGTATAAGGCATTAAATTAATTCTTTCACCCTTTATCCTATTCAGAGGAGGTGAAGTCTAGACTAGTAAGGTTAGGAAAAGGCATAAGGCAGAAAACTGGTCCCAGATCGGATATCAGCGCACAGCAAAATATACCCCCCCCCACACACACACACACACACACACAAAACACATGGGGCAAAACCAATTTTCTTCTCATCTAGGCTCAGCTTTATACTAATCCACAGCAGCTGATATTACAAAATAATCTCTTATTTTGACCTGACCACTCAAATTCAGCATGTAAGCAAAACACTGTTAAAATCATATTTTCTCAGTCTTATGGATTTTTAAATACAAGCATTTAACATCAATCATGGTGAAAATATGTTTTGCCCTACTTTGATAGATTATTCTGGAATATTTTATTTCGTTTGTTTTAATCTGTTTACCAAGAATTTCCCCAGTTCAGTTCTCAGCTGGGATGGGATGGTTGGCTGTGAAGGAGTTGGCATGTCCTCTCTGTGTTCATGCTGGTTTCCTCCAGATGCTCTGTTTTTCTCACACATTCTAAAGACATGCAGTAGATGGACCGGACACTCTAAGTTGGCCTTAGGTGTGAGTTTGCATGCTAGTGTCTGGTATGAAAGAACCGTCATGGCAGGGTTAGCCACATCAGTGTAAATCTTGTCTCTAGATGATTGTCATGTTGAACTGACATCCCAATCCCATGTAAAAATGAGGAAAAGGGTTATGGGTGGATTCACGTGCTATCTGTGCTGCAAAGTGTTAAGCTGTATTTTATTTTAAATCCTTACATTATAGATAAGTAAACACTTTGCATGATAGGCTGGTAAACATCTGTAGTCTCACAGCTATTGACTACAATTACATTTGCTAATGTTTAATTTTTTTTCCTGTAAATTTAATTTAATGGAAAACAGAATGCCCTATTAATAATAAGCATATGATACAGCATATGAATATCAAATGAAATAGAATTAGTGGGGAAAGCTTGTTTGGTATCCTTTCTCTGATGAAATTCTGCAGCCAGACTGTGTAAAGTGTAATATTATACAAAGTTACAGAAAGTCATAGACTTTAAATATTTTATATCAGAAAAGTTTTCAGAATCAGCCATTAGTCACTGTAGTATCTATATACAGTCTAGCCTAATTCAGCAAATTTATTTAAGCTTCTTTAAGTGTTAGGATTCTTATATTTGGCGCTGTCTTCACATTTATCACCATAATATTATAAACTATGGGTGGTATGAATAAAAATAGAGAATTTAAGAAAGGTCACATATTGTCATTTGAAACAAATGCATGCTTAGCATTGAATTAAGTTGGTCAGCTACAATGCTTCTCTAGAAAGAAAATTGAAACCCTGATTTTTATTCTGTTAAAATAAATTGATACATATTTATGTTCCTATGCAAAACCTTCTATAATTTAGGAGCTCATGAAATATTATTTTACTTTCTTGTTATAATATTTATATAATTTTTAGATCATATCACCTAGACAGCAGTATGAATTACATATTTTGTACAAGATATTTTGAACACATTATACTGAAGGATAATTATGAGACAAGAGTTAAGAAACTACAAATATATTTACATACTTCTGATGACACATATGCACGTTGTTGACATCTAAGAAGTTGATGTTTGAAATCCTGTAACTTTCACTTCAGGTTGAAAATAAATGGAAATTACTCAATAGAAGAAATAAAGCTCAATTATATAAATTCATTTAGAAAGTATAATTAAAATATTTTGCTGCATAGCACCTCTTAACGTAATCAATATATAATTTCATGTGATATATATATATATATATATATATATATATATATATATATATATATATATATATATATATACTGGTTAACATACTTTTATACTGTATGTTTCTAGTGTGACTGTAACCTAATGTGCTCTCTGCATCCAATATGGATTGTTGCCAACAGCTTAATTGTATCATATTACAGATAATTGTAATTTTTGCTTGATATATATCCCAGTCATGTTTCATTCAACAACCATATGAGAACATAACTGGTAGAAAGAAATGCAAAATGTCATTGATGGTGACATATCTGGAATCAGAGAACAGCACAGTACAGTACGGTACAGGATACTACTGGATTAGATACACAGTCTCTGACTTCGGCATCTCTGCATTTATATTTCACTCTGTTTATTTTATTTTCATTTAATTGAGTAGAGTATTGATCCAAGTGGATCATTTGAGGTTTTGATGCTCTGCTTGGGATGTACAAAACAAAAGAAAAAAGCAATGATACAATAAGTACAAATTAGGTTCAAGAATCAAATGAAGGAGAAACTGAATGATATTTTGAGTGTAAAATTTGACAGATTAGGATGCAATAGCTTGTACACAGGTAATATAAAACAGTAAAGGTATACATTATTTACAAAACTAACATTAAGAAGTTAAAAAGAGGGGTTGTTATGGATGAAAAGAGGTGAGGGGATGTATGAAAATTAGAAGAAGGAGAAGAGAGAGATGGGTTTCAGAAGTGGAGAGATAGGAGTTGTAAGTGGCTTGCTGGAGAACTAAACAATTTGAGGAATGTTATGAGGAGTTTATTGTATGAAATCCATGTCATTCCTTGTGCTTGAAAGCACCTGCACTGGGCATGCATGTACAGGAATTCTTTTCTTATCGCCACCTTAATTTCTTACAGGGTGAGAGTTCTTTTAGTTGAGCTGGCAAAGCTTCCCCTGATGCATTAAAACAGTGATTAGTGGTATGGAGTCTGTTGCAGGGGGTGTTTATAGAGAGGATAGATTGTGATCAAAGTAAACCAATTCTTTCTTGCCTTTATAAAATGGTCCCTGGTGTGATTCATGCAGGAGTTACGAGATGGATACTGGTGGTCATGATTAAACCAAAGATATCTGGTTTGCACATAGCTGTATGGTGAAACATCAGGGATCCAGGAAGGCATGCAGTCAGGGGTGCTGTTATGCCATGACATAGATGTAGGCTTATGACAGTAACTACTCAATCCATTTATGCCTTCAGTACTGCAGTACTTACTGTTTCTGATGGAGTAAAACATGGTTATACAACAGTTATGTTGTACAGCACTCCCAGCATCAACCCTGTGCCATGGAAATGGCATGCATATGTAGTTTTACTTATAGTACATATTTCTGCCTTTTACCTTTTTAAATGTACCTGAGCATCATATTTATTATTGGACTTAAGTATTGATCACATTTCAAAATGAAACAAAGTGAAAAAGTAGCCTAACATTACATTAAAGAAACAAATAGTCTATAATAAAAACAAAGAGTGGTTAGATACGTCACCCTATAACCCAGGTAGTCTGTAAGAATCATTTGAAGCATGTTGAACTGCAACAATTCCATGCCAGGGAATTCCAGAAGTGTGGAGCTTCATTAGGAAAATAGCAAATGTTAAATTTCACACATTATGTCCGACAAACCAAAGGGCACATCATCAGCAGTAAGAAAGAATAAACTATTTCAGGTAAGACAGGCCCAGTCATGAAGGGCCAAGAATGCCATAAAGAAGACTTTAAGTACAGTATTGAACTCATTAAGCAACCAGTGCAGACCCCAAATGTTACATGTGTTTATAATGATGAATTTCAGAATGTAACCATGTTGTACAGTTGTGTGTGAGCTCTAACCAGTCAATTTTGGGATCTGTGTAACCTACTAAAAGGGTATTCTAATACTGAAGACAAGAATATATCAGTACATGTCATATGCATATCCTCAGGAGGCATCACACGGATAATCTAACTAACATTCCTCAGATATGGACAATATGACAAAATAATATCAAATGCCTACTTCCCTCATGTCAACTGATCATCAAGGACAGCGCCAACATCCACCCCTTAGATGTCAATTCCATATTTTGCCACTATAGATGATAAATGGTGATAATAACAAAACAGAAGACTTTCACAAAGTGGCATGCACTGTCAAATCCTAAATCTTGCAAAACTTGATTTTTTTTTGTATTTTTGCTACTATCCAATGTGCTCATCTGTGCATTTTCAACTGTTTTCACTGTTGTTATAACCTGCCTAAATTTGCCCATTGGGGATACAATGTACATTTCATAGCCAGAAGCATCCATATCTGTCTTCATACTGCATACCTCTCCCAAATCATATTAGTTAGTGTGACAAGTGATAAGTATTGTGCGCTGAGTCTCACTGTGGACCACGTGTCCTACCAGCAGCTTCTAGCTGCCTGCAGCTGCTCTGCCTTATCTAATGCAGCCTGCAATTGCTCTATGTTTCCATAAGCAACCTGTATCTGTTCTGCATTCCTCATCTTTACAGCTGCTTAGCGACTCTGGGCTGTCTATTGTCTTAGTTGCAAACTTAACTGCTGTTACTTCATTTAGTCACATATAGTTACTGTGTTAGGCAATGTTCCCCTGCCAACTAAACCTGAATTACCTCACTTAGTTACTAATAGTAATTTATAGTAATGTTGTGTTAGGCAGTCTACACCTGAATAGAAATTCCACATTGTCATGTTCCTCCACAATATATTCCAATAAATATCTCATTTAACTGCATTTAGTACTCTGCAATTCTAAGTAATTCTCCAAACCTCTGTACTAAAATGGATGCTTAGCCCACTTGTTTCCTTTCTGTTGCCAGCTTCATAGCACTTCATATCCTAAGGAAGTATAGTAACCACCTTTTGCTCACAAATAATGACATCTTATGCAATACTAATAATTATGTTTGCTAGAGATACAAATATTTAACAAATATGTCAGCCTCACTCTCTAAATAAAATATGGACTGTGAGCAACATGTACCTCCACCAAACTCTTCACCAACCCACACTAAATTCTGTTACACTGAGACTGTAAAAAAAAATCCTTGACAAAGCCTCCTGGACCAATGAAGGTTAAGTTTCAGCAAAAAATCAATACAGCATTACTTTCAGACACACTATGAACAAAGAGTAATGAAAGTTAAATCATCTCAAATCCAGTAAACCAGAGGAAAATTTCTCTGGAGTCTTCTTGGGGTATAAAAATACCTATGTAAACATTTTCAAGCAAAAATCCTAACTCTGCTAGATTTTGTTGCATATTTGGGAGACATGCATATATCCTCCCATTGTTTCTTTGTGAATTGCTTATCCAGTCTCTCTTCCCAATCCTTTCTTATCTCCTCTGATTGATTTTTATAGTTATCATGCAACATTTTATAAGCTCTTCTAATTATTCCTTTTTTAATGGCAGCTTCTGTTATAGAGTCTCCTAAAAACTCTACCAGTGCTGGTCTTTCATTTAGGACCCCCTATCTCTTTCTCTTTGCCTATACTCTGATATCAATCCTTGACAGGGAATGCAATCTCTAATATGTGAAGTATAATGTTTATTAATATTAACTTTTTAATACAGTTTGATTACTTTTACATACATATAAAATTGCCTGTGTCACAAGTGATAATTCAATAAAGCTGTGTTTAAAAAATCCAGTAAAACAAACCATTCTACAAATAAAAATGTTTTAGTGATAGACATCTCTATAGACAGGCACCCTGATAATCCAGTCACTAAGCTGTCAAAGACAGGGTAAGCTATCTTTCAGGTACAACAATATGTGAGATCTCAAGGGCTCTCAAGACACTTTTACCTAATAAATGACTATGACATAGCAGTGGTGGTGGTCTATCTGGGGGGTAACAACCTGGAATGTAAAACTCTTAGGGGTATGCAGAGAGTCATGTTAAAACTCTCTATGCCCATTACAAATACAGCTAAGATGCTTGTCCTGAATGAAATCCTTCCTTCCATCCTCAACAACGACCCTTAGGTACAAAGAAAAGATAACTGGATTTAACAGCTTAATAAATAGGTGACGTCATTGCAGGAGGATTGAGTATGTGTCAACATGGGATGAGAAGCTTAACGGTACACATTGCTTTGTAAATGTATACAGCTAAAGTATGCAACTTAGGTTTGCAATAGATGGATTGCACTACTCCTTCCAAGGATTCAGCCTACTGATTAATGTTAATGGACATCTCAACATAACTATCATATCAAATCCATTAAGCTGTCCATTCTTAATGCCAGAAGTCTCTGCAACAAATTTCTCAGGCTTAAGTCTCTTCTGCATATGGAATGCATCCAGACCATTGCAATTACTGAAACCTGGTTTAAATGTATAAAAAGCACTCCCTCATACCTTGCTTTTGCACTTACCATGCCTTTACACCTAATAGCAGCTATGGTAGTGTCTCAATATTTCTATATCACATGCAAAGATTCCCTGAGACCCACAAATTGGGCTCACTGAACTCCAAATCCCATTAAACAGGACCAAATGCCAGATTATAGCTTGTTACAGGATACTGAATATGTCCACTGAAAATCATATCACGTTCCTAAATGTACTTGATGAATTTCCCATGAACAAGAGCTGTATTAATTTGGAAGACTTTAACTACCCCTCAATAAACTGGGATACCTATACCATCAGTGTAGAATATGCCCAAAAGTTCTTAGATTTAATTAACAAAAACTGCCTGGATCAGATTTTTAAACTTACAGAGGACATGATACTCTTGCCCTGTTTCTTACGAATACAGCTTCTTTATGTACTTCTGGCATCGCTTCCCTGGTTAGGTTAGATTACAAGCCAGTGTCTTTCCTCACCACAAATCTCTAAATGCCCTGAAACAAATATCTTGGAACTTAAAGCTACTAACCTAATCAATATCTGAAACACAAACATGATTAAATACTTGAAAATGCTACTAGGTCTACTACAGCAGTCATGATAATTACAAATCCTTCTTTAGGTACATTAAGAAGCTAAGAAATAACACCCAATATTATTCTGACCAAGTAGACATTGACAAAATACTAACAAACATGTTCAGTGCAAATTTTACCCTAGAGATGGCTATCCAATGTCCACTTGTCCCCATAATGCTCAAAACCCCCATCTTCAATGAACATGAGCTTAAGATGCTTTCCAAGACCAAAAATACTTCCTCTGTAGGACCTGATGATATACCTGTCTATCTAATAAACAGCACTAAACAAGCCTAGGCAGATCAACCCGTTAAGTTTTTTTTTCACCTGAGTTGACCTGAAGGCTTTGTCTGAGGTTTGGTACACAGCAGCAGTGAAGCAAATTCATAAAAGAAGCCCTACCACTAACCCCAGGAATTACATGTCCATTATACTGATACGTCTCATTTGCAAAGTTATGGATTAGCTTATAACTGAACATATAAACTATGATATCAAAAAGCTCATCAGACTAGAGCCACAGCTATCTGGTTTTGTCAAGGGTAAATCTTAGCTACTGAATTTGGTTAATTTTTTTCAAAATGGTAACTCTGGCTGTCAAAAGCAGTCGTGCTGTCCACATAATATACCTTGACCTGGACAAGCCATTTGTCACCACCACCATCCCATGCTAGCATATTTAGTAAGCTTAATGGATTAAAAATAGATTCCTATGTGTTAGGGTGGATAAAAAATTGGCTAGAAGATTGTACCCGCTATCCTAGGCAAAAGTTGCTCCAGAGTATGAAAGTGACCAGCAGTGTCCCATAGGACTCGGTGCTGGAACCTCTTTTATTTAGCATTTACTTATCTGATCTCCAGACCATAAACCAAGACATCTAGCTGAGCTGACAAAGTTTGCTGCTGACTGCAAACTGGGGGTCATTGTCAACTCCTCCACTGATGCCCAAACATTTCAGCAAGAACTTACATTCATAAAAACATGATATACTAAAATGTGCAATATTGTCAAAACTGGTAGACGACCCCCCAACATGCAGCACAGACAATTTCTCACTTTAAAATTAGTATGTTTTAAGTGACCTTGGAAACTGAGCTGATAATGCCATTTAATTATCAGGGGAATATCATCCATATCTAAAGAGGTCATCCCTTTGTATGCAGTTTTAATTAGGCCTGTTAGATAGTACAACAACTCTTTAGAATGTACCTCATTATACATATCAATAAACTAGAAAGACCCCAGACATTCCTAACTACGAAGATCAATAGCCTAAAAAACATTAGGCACCAGGAAAGATTCAAAGTCCTGATTCTTTAGTCAATATTTTACAGAAAATTGATGAAAGCTCCATGCCTTGTCTTTCATGTTATTAGGGAACCTGTGGTCCTAGATCTCTTGTAAATCCACATGTCAAATAGTTACACTAAGAAAAGGACCAGGTGTCTAAGTCATTACTAGCAGATAAATAAATCATGATGCAGAGAGAGGGATCTAAGTCATTACTAGCAGATAAATAAATCATGATGCAGAGAAAGAGAGAGAGAGAGAGAGAAGTTCACCACGCAACACTTCCTCACCACTGGAACAAACTGCCTTTACAAATTAGACAGTATGATACATTATGTTCCTTCACATGGCACATGAATGATTGGATGGACATTCAAAAATTCACTCCAGGTTTGACTGGCCTAGACTTGCTTGAAAGAGGCAGTATGGTATAAGAGCAGGTAATGGCAGGATTTAAATGTCAGGTTGCCTTGAATTTCCGATGATCCCATGGTCTTGAGGGAAGGAGGATTACTATTTTGTGTCAGTGTATAGTAATAACTTAACCCACTTTTAATTATACTTCTGAGAGTGGCATAAAAAGCATAAAAGCAGTGAATAAAAGCAGATCCAAGATTAACCCTTTGGCTCTCCACACTCCAGAGGATATGAGCACATGTTAACACAAGTTCTCAATTATAACACTGTGATCACTGCTGACAAAAACTGTGAAGAGATTATGTAGGGTCAGATGTGAGCAGCAATATTGCTCTCACTTCAATACAAGAATGTTAACGACTATTAGAGTCCTGTCATACTATGTTCATTATGAAAATTAGCTTTATACGGGTCTGTCACTTTTTAAGATGCTATGATTTTAGCTGTCCATAAACAACCTTATTTATACATTTTACAAGGTTGGCATGTTTGGAACAAAGTTTATCAAGATGACTGAAGTCCAAACAAGATTTCTTATGGACAAGTATGATCAGGGTCTTCCATTAAAAGAGAATGAAATGCCCTGAATGTTAGGGAACACACTGTAAGATCAGGTTTCACTTAAATGTAGTTTGTTACAGTATTCTCTTTACATAGGCCTAGAAATGCAGCCATATTAAACCAGGCTTACAACTTCATTTTATATTTTACATAGGTTAGTACTAGGCTAACTGCCCTTATGGGCCATTTTAAGCCTAGCCAATTACCCTATGTTAGAATCAAACCTTGCACTTTGTGTTTCTAAGGTAAGCACCTTAACCATTACGCCAACTTCCCACCCCCTCATTGCACCAACCTCCCACCCCACTTTCAGTGAATGCACTTTCAATAGAAAGGAATGTTTCAGTGAAAGATACAAATGAATAACCTTCAGTCAAAAATCTACACTACATTGACTACAGACAGATCTTGTTTAGATAGTATGAGGCTTGGGAACCAAGGTTAAAGAGCCATATAGAACTTGTGGAACATTTGCAGGGTTTTGGTATTAGGCATGTACAGGGGTACATTTTTTGCAACAAACGCAAACAGTGTAGTTTCATTGCTAATCCCCCCCCCTTTTTTTTGTTATGTAGCAACACTGATAAAGCATAGGAAGTTTCTGGTTACTTTAACTGATTCCACTGGCATTGAGATGGAGCATTGCTGCTGGACGTACCACCTGTGAGGGTTTGTATATACTGGAAAAACAAAAAGGAAAATCGAAAAAAGGATATATGAACATATTCATTCGATTTTAATTCACAATGATAAATATGCCTTATACAAATATTCATTAAAATGTGAGACTTTTAAAAGTTTTTTATTTTATGTCCTTGATGTTATAGAAATAAATCTAAGGGGAGGAGATCTAATTAATGATTTAAATTGTAAAGAGTATTATTGGCAGATTAATTCGAACTCTACTGTTTTTTTTCCCTTGCATTCTTAATTGTATTCATTTTAAGTCAGTTTTGAAAAAACATGCAACAAAATCTAAAAGAACCAATATAGAACCATGCAGAGGTAAACTTTAATGAAAAATGAGCGCTTTCATGTTTAAAATGCTTTCTGAAGTTGTATAAAACACATTCACAAAATTTAGTTTAAAAGGTCATAGAACAATCACATGATTTTGCATACTTAAATAGTCAATGAGCTAATTTCCTTCTAAGCAATCTCAGTTTAAGGCTACAGCTTTTGTTCAAACCATATGAACACTTGCATTCAATTTAGTAATCCAAGCAAGCTCACTGCTTTTATTTATTTTATTTATTTATTTATATTTGTTTACCTGGAAAGTCCGACTGGACACAAAGTCCTTTTTCAGCGGCGGCCCGGGGAGAAAAGCTCCACAGAGAAATTTCATACAGATACACAGGGTAGACACTGGACAAGATATTTTACAGCAGTGATGATGAGTAACATGACTAGCTCCACAGAGAAATTACATACAGAATACATGGTGTAGACACTGGACAAGATATTTTTCAGCAGTGATGATGATTAACTTGACTAAGTACAGGAAATTATTTGTTGATATGGCTAAGTATAGAGAAACATTTGCTAAAAATCTAAGTAATAGCATAAGCAGTCAACAGAATAAGAACACAAAACATATAAGGCAATTGTTTAGAATTACCAATTAACAAATTATGCAACAGCTACTGTTGTGAACTAGAGAAAGGAGATAGTTAGTGAAACCTTAGATTAGTCGGGTTTTAGGCACAGACAGAGCATTGAGAATTTAGATGTGATTTAAGAGCAGGCTTGAAGAGATGGCTAGGGAGGGTAGTAAGGGTGGTAGGAAGGTTATTCCAGAGCTTGGATATGGCACAGAACAGTGATTCCCCTGCAGAGTTTTTGGTTTTGGTGACTTGGAGCAGGTTTTTATTGGAGGAGCATAAGGGTCTGGAAGAGTGGTGGGGTTGGAGTAGAGTTTGAAGTGCTGGGGTTCTGAGAAGGTGGTTAACAAGTTTATGAGCAAAGGTGAGTTGGGTTAGGTGTAAGAGTTGAGGGAGTTCCAGCCAGTCTAGGTCTCTGAGGGAGCCACAGTGGCGGCTGCTATAAGTGGTGCCGGTGGCAAATTTTGCAATTTTATTGTAGCAGGTTCGAGTTTGTTTAGGTCAGACTGTTTTAGTGTTGTAACTATAGGTGAAGCATAGAGTAATGTGGATAAGAGTTGTGAATAGGTGATAGAGATTCTAGCTTGTTTGGTGAGGTATTGGCAGTTTCTGTAAAGGGCACCCAGTTTTTGGTGGACTTTTTTATTGTCAGAGAAATGTGGGTGTCAAATAGAGATTGTTGTCTATCTGTACACCAAGCAGTTTGGTGTGGGCTGTTGGTGATATGGAGGCATTGTCCTTGGCTAGGATATTGAAATGAGAGGTGTTTGTGGTGGATTTGATGGGTTGGAATATAAGGAGTTTGGGCTTGTTTGGGTTGAGGAGGAGCTGAGCATTACCTAGCCAGCTTTCAATGGAAGAGAAAGATTCTTGTGTGATCTGTTGGAGTTCTGTTAGTGTTTGGGCTGAGCAGATGAGGGTGGAGTCATCAGCATACTGTATGAGTGAGGCGTGTTTTGTGGCAGTGTGCAGGTTTTTTGTGAAGAGGGAAAAGAGAAGGGGGCCAAGGATGGAGCCTTGAGGGACCCCGAGGGTAACAGGGAGGTGAGGGGATATATCATTGTCCCAGTCTACTGATTGCTGACGGCCATTGTAGGTAGCTGTGGAACCAGTTAGTGGCTGATGTGGAGAAGAACAACAACAGGAACCAGAAGCAGTAAATAACGCAGTCCCTATCATTACAGACCATGAAGGTGAAAATGTTCAACTTGTTAGTCAGGCAGATTTTCATATATATAATTACAGTGATGTTCCTATTACGAATACTTTTTTCAGCTTGTTTACTAAAGGTTTTAAATATGTTCCTCAATGTAACAGCAATATTACCAAAGTTATTATGGACTTAAAAATCTTTATCTGAAAGCTCAATTTAGAAAATTTATTTGGAGCAGAAACACATTATAATGATACTTCCACCCCGACTAGGTCTAGCACTTACAATCCTCCTATACATCCACAGTTAAAAAATTTGGAAACAAGAATTGAGAAACAAATTAGGAACATTAATAGTTACAACAGGTTTGTACCGAACCTTAGTACATTGGAACAAGATTTACTATTTGAACTAAGCCATAATCCCAATCTCAGGGTTATGGAACCAGACAAGGGGGGTGGTATAGTCCTTATGGATAAAATATTGTATGAAGGTAAAATGTATGCCATCATAAATGATGATACGCGTTATGGACCTGTATCGATTAATGAAATCAATATTTCCTACAAAAAATAGACTTATCCTTTAAGGACTTACTAGATCAAGGGGTAATAGACTACAGTACATACAAATATCTTGAAAATGAGAATCCCAGATTACCCTCAATATTTGGAGTCCCTAAAATACATAAAGATGTCGAGAACCCACCATTGCGGCCTATAGTTCCGGCCCGGCGTTCCAAGATTTCCCCTCTGTCCAAGTTCCTGGATTGGAAGCTCAAACAATTGTGGGGCAAGGAACAACATTTACTTAAGGACTCCTGGGAATTTTTGGGCAAAATTATACCTGAATTTAATGTTCCCAATTTAAAATTTCTTACTATAGATGTAGTCAACCTTTTTTCTGTCATACCACATGACAAGGGACTACAATGGTTAGAGGAAGCTGTGAGAGGCAACACACAGACCAGTGACAATGATATATTCCTTGTTATGGAATTAGCAGATTTAATTTTGCACAATAATTTTGTATATTTTTCAGGAGAATATTTCAAACAGATATCAGGGGTAGCCATGGGTGCAAATTGTGCCCCAACCTATGCAGACATAGTTTTGTCAGTATGGGAAAATAAATATATATTAAACAGTGAACATAATAAAAATTAGATATTTTATTCGAGATTCCTCGTTAATATCTGTATTTTTTGGACAGGTACGACAAGTTCAATAGAAGAATTTATAAAATATTTAAATTCCACTACAGATTTCTTAACCTTTACTTATCAGGTTAACACTCAACAGGTTAACTATTTGGATGTATCTTTAATTGTTCAGGATACAGGTTTTAAATCCATTATTTATAGGAAACCGACCTTCTCCAATAGTTACATCCACTACAACAGTTCACATCCAAGACATCAGAAGAAGGGCATAGTCAAAGGTCAATTCGTCCGGGCATCTCGTATGACCTCTGACGACTTAGATTACAATCAAGAATGCTTTAAACTTACGAACATGTTCCAGTAGAGGGGGTATCCTGAGGAATTTATTTTAAATATTTATGATGAGGTTACGCATGGTAGGAACACTATATACAAACCTATTTTGGGCACAGGCAAGATAGAAAAACCCGTGATAACAGGTGCACAATATGGTTTTACTAATGAGTTCAGTAAAATATTTGTTACCGAATATAGTGCTAATTCCGGTATCATTAGGAGGATAGTAGAAAAAGAATGGGAAAGTTTTCGAGACATCACTGATCTTAGAAATTTAAAAGGAAAAACAGTTAGAACTGTGTTCTGAAAAGGAAACAATATTAAAAATATTTTGGAATATGAGCCAAATGTTTCAAGTACATCAAATCAACGTAAAGGCACTTATAGGTGTGGGGCCTGTCCACAATGCAAATACATATCACACACAGACAAAATATATATAGCAGCCAGAAATAAATGGATAAGGGCATCCACCTATTCCAATTGCAACAGTCAAGGGATAATTTATATGGCCACATGTCAAAAATGTCAAGGGTTTTACATTGGTAAAACCGAGAGATATTTGAAGAGAAGGATATATGAACATACATATGAAATGCAAAAACAAAATACTAACAATGCCCTGTTTCGGCATACTTTGACATGTCAACAAGCCAGGTTTGAATTTTTTGTAATAGAAGTTATGCATTGAGATAACAGAGGGGGTCCCTGGGAGATCAGATTGGAACACAGGGAAACCTATTGGCAGATTCTTTTACAAGCAAATCTATTACCTGGCTTAAATAACACTATATCTGTTGTACCTCTACTTAAGCTTAAATCTGTAATGTTGTGAAATTGCTTTTTTTCAAAGTACTAATATTTTTATTTACAAGAGGTTTGGTAGCAATTAAAGCACAATATTAATGTTGTCACCAATATTTTTTGATAACAGGTTTATTAGAATAATATAATGAAATGTAATTTTATATAACCTAAATGTCTTATTTATGTTTTTAACAGAGAACTGAAGTAACAATATTTTTAAAAATATTCTTTCATGTGGTTTTACATCTTTAAATTTCAATTAAATAATGATTTTAATTGACAATTAGCACAATATATATGCCTGCTTAGTGCAACCTATCAATGTATCTGAAGAAGTCATTTTTACTGATAAAAACGTTGTATTTGTACTTACTGGCGTTACTATATTAAATTGAGTGTTTGCGGTCTCCCACGGACTGATTCTTGTGTTTTTTTAGTTGTGAATTGGTGATAGAGATTCTAGCTTGTTTGGTGAGGTACTGGCAGTTTCTGTAAAGGGCACCCAGTTTTTGGTGGACTTTTTTATTGTCAGAGAAATGTGGGTACCAAATTTGAGATTGTTGCCTATCTGTACACCAAGCAGTTTGGTGTGGGCTGTTGGTGATATGGAGGTATTGTCCTTGGCCAGGATATTGAAATGAGAGGTGTTTGTGGTGGATTTGGTGGGTTGGAATATAAGGAGTATGGTCTTGTTTGGGTTGAGGAGGAGCTGAGCATAACCTAGCCAGCTTTCAATGGAAGAGAAAGATTCTTGTGTGATCTGTTGGAGTTCTGTTAGTGTTTGGGCTGAGCAGATGAGGGTGGAGTCATCAGCATACTGTATGAGTGAGGCATGTTTTGTGGCAGTGTGCAGGTTTTTTGTGGAGGGAAAAGAGAAGGGGGCCAAGGATGGAGCCTTGAGGGACCCTGAGGGTAATAGGGAGGTGAGGGGATATATCATTGTCCCAGTCTACTGATTGCTGACGGCCATTGTAGGTAGCTGAGGAACCAGTTAGTGGCTGATGTGGAGAAGGAAAGGTTTGATACAGTACAGAATATTTGGCTGTGAGACACAATGTCAAAGGCTTTAGATAGATCTAGAAATACAGCAGAGGAAAGGTGGCCATTGTTTTTGTGCTGAAGGATAGTGTTTGTGAATGAGATCAGAGCTGTAGTTGTGCTGTGGTGTGGCCTAAACCCGTGCTGGCTGTTGGCGAGGAGGTTATTATTTAGGAGGTATTTGGAGACTTGTGAGTTTATGCATTTTTCGAGTATCTTGGAGACAGGGGAGAGGATGGCTATGGGGCGGTAGTTTGAGAGGTCAGTGGCGGGACCACCTTTATGGAGGGGAATGATGTGGGATATTTTCCATAGTGAGGGTACATAGGATTCGGATATAGAGTGGTTTATTAGTACTGATATTGGCTAGGCTAGCACATCAGCTGCTATTTTTAGGTATTCAGCAGGTAGGTTGTCGGCTGCTAGTCTAGTGGGTTTTAGTTTAGTTAGGAGTTTTCTTATGTAGGAGGTGGGTTCTGTGGAGAGGATGAAGATAGAGAGGGATGGATTAGGGTTGGCAGTGGGTGGAGTTGATGTAGAGAAGAGTTTTTTGGTTTGGGATAGTACGGTTTCTGTAAAATGTGTATTGATGGAGTGAGCTATGCTGTGGGTGGAGATAGGGGTCGTTGATGGGGGAGGGTGTTTATTTTTCCTGGACAGAGAATAGAGTTAATTGTGGACCAGAATTGTTTGGGGTTGCTATTTGAACAGTTTAGGGATGTCTGATAAAAACAGACTTTGTCTGAGTTTATTTGTTTTTTTACCTTATTTTGCAGTTCTAGGAATAGTTGTCTATCTGAGAGGTTTTTAGCTTTGAGCCAGAGTTCCCATATTTTATCCCTAGCTTTCATTAGGCCTAAGGTGGCTTTTTGTAGCCGGGGGATTGTTTATTTTGGATTTTGATGTTTCTTTGGGGGGCATGGGAGTTAAGTATGCTGAGGAAAGTACTGTTAAAGAAGTGAACTGGTTTGTCTAAGTGGGTGTATTTTAGAGGTGCCCAGTTGATTTTTTGAAGGGAGGAGATAAAGGAGTTTGGGTTGAAATTAGTTTTACTGCGGACAGGTCTGTAGATAATTCATTTGGTATTATTTACGAGGTGTCTTATTAGGAAAGTTGGGGAATAGTCACTAAGGGAGTCAGGTAGACAGCCAGTTAAGTAGGAGTGAGAGTTTTTGTTTACAAAGTTCTAGTCAAGAATAGTGTGATTACTAGGGCTTTTATTGATCCTGGTGGGGGATTGTATTAGTTGTGAGAAACCGTGGAGATTTAGGTGGCGTGTAGGATGTTTGTTATTGCAAGATAGCCAATTGATGTTAAAATCTCCAAGAATTACAGTTTCTTGTGGTAGGGAGATATTTGCCCAGTGTATGAGGTTTTCCATGGGTGGAATATTTTGGCCTATTAGCTTTTGCTAATGTTTTTAACATTACCTCTCCTTGCATTTTCAAATAAAACTTTTAACACCATGACCCTGAAAGTTTCTAACAAAAAAAACGTATGTAAAGCACAAACTGGTAAATGACGACCAGGAAGTTCCACGGTCTGGGTAAACCACAGCAATAGCACGTACCTCCTTGTACAAGGTTGAATATTCTCACTGTTACAAAAAAGTTCCACGCTGAAGAATTTTCACCAACGTATCTGCAGCAATAATGGAATTTATTCTTAAAAACATACGAACTGGTACAGCCAACACAACGCCGTGCAATAAACACATCCAACAGAATTTACCCGGGTTTCGTCCGCCAAGACGAACTTCATCAGAATAACTATACCACTAACTACCTCCCTTTTATATACACAACAGATTCAATCAATTACCTAATTAATTGATAATTAAGTATACTATTTAAACAATTTATCCAAAAATATGGTTAAAAATCAGGTAAATGTAATAAATTCATATTTTATATATATATATTCATTGATTGTATGTTATATATCCACAGAATAAACATAAGTATTATTTAAAAACCACATAAAACATTATAAAAATTAACTACAGCATAATTATACAAAAAACAAAACAATTATTCTATTCCAATTCCTATGTGAATATATATATGGTAATATATAAAAAATACATGAAATAATATGTGAAAAAATATATATAAAAAATATATAAAAAAAGAAAAAATATATGAAATAATATATATATGAAAAATTGTGTACTTAATGATGCAATGTGTATATATGTATATAACATCATAAATTGATATACAATATCTCCTATAAACTCTCCATCCTAATATATACATGTAATATTTATAATATTTTGTGGTGTATATGTACTTTCTTGTTTAATTATATAAATGAAATATAATAGTGTATAAATAACTCCTGGAGTTTTGTATAAATATACATATTATTCAAGCTATTGTACATAAATAAACATAAATTGCTCATATATGTATTACACTTCCTTCATAGTAGAAATTATTTTTGAAGTTATTTTTAAACTTATTATGGAAACTATATTTTGAACTTGAAGTTAAATGAAATCGGTAGTGTACAAAGACTAAATCAACACTTACCCTTAATATGATTTTTCATAAGGATAGGTTTGATTGTACAATATTCATTAAGTCCCGGCCAATTATGGGCATTCAAAAGGATCTGCCATTTTAGCTCCTGTATATCTAAATCATATTTTGTATTTCTTCCTTGTGCATCATGTAGTAAGTGATCAATGATGCAAAATTTAAATCTATGATCAGCATGTAGTTGAGTATGTCTCGCTAGGGCATTTGTAGTTTTCATATGTTTTATGTCCAAAACATGTTCTTTCATTCTACTCCTGAACTTCCTACTTGTTTTGCCTATATAAAAAGTATGCTGAGGAAAGTACTGTTAAAGAAGTGAACTGGTTTGTCTAAGTGGGTGTATTTTAGAGGTGCCCAGTTGATTTTTTGAAGGGAGGAGATAAAGGAGTTTGGGTTGAAATTAGTTTTACTGCGGACAGGTCTGTAGATAATTCATTTGGTATTATTTACGAGGTGTCTTATTAGGAAAGTTGGGGAATGGTCACTAAGGGAGTCAGGTAGACAGCCAGTTAAGTAGGAGTGAGAGTTTTTGTTTACAAAGTTCTAGTCAAGAATAGTGTGATTACTAGGGCTTTTATTGATCCTGGTGGGGGATTGTATTAGTTGTGAGCAACCGTGGAGATTTAGGTGGCGTGTAGGATGTTTGTTATTGCAAGATAGCCAATTGATGTTAAAATCTCCAAGAATTACAGTTTCTTGTGGTAGGGAGATATTTGCCCAGTGTATGAGGTTTTCCATGGGTGGAATATTTTGGCCTATTAGCTTTTGCTAATGTTTTTAACATTACCTCTCCTTGCATTTTCAAATAAAACTTTTAACACCATGACCCTGAAAGTTTCTAACAAACCTGCAGTATTCACATGTTTAAATAAAGTATTATCCATGTTGCATGTCTTGGCAATGTAAAATATATTATATTAAATGCATATTGAAACATAAACTAGACATTTAGTATGACAATTAGCAAAAGCAGCTACATAACAAAAATTGTTCATAGCCAGATGCCTAAATAAATCTGTTTTAAACATGCAATTATACTAATTACAATTATTACATGAAAAAAGAGTCTATATTATAACACCGAAAGTGCATATGTGCGACTACATAAAAGTTGACACATAATGCACGATACCTGAAAATAGCGAATGGCCACGTAATCAAATTTTTCCCTAGGGAAAAAAACGTATGCGACTGTTCGCTAAAAAAATTAATTTAACACCATAAACAGGTGGGTGGCTTCGTCCCCCACAACCCTCCAAACTAAATATACCAACTCCGAGATCGCACTGTAGGGAAGGTAAGGGCAACTCCTTGAAGTTGGCCAACTATTTCCTTGCCCTATGACATATTCATCGAATTGCTTAAATGTGATTCGATGAATATGTGTCACTGTTTCCGTATTCACTCAGAAGCCTTTTCATGTTTCTGATATAGACCCGAAAAAAATCCTTTTTTGTTTAATATAGATAAACTGCAAAAAGTTGACCTATAATAAAGGTGTCGCCTCAAATTAGACATATTTCTAAAAGCAAAGGAGAGCTTATCTGCAACTAAAATTTTAGCTTGGTTGTTAGCAAATAAGATCTGCCAATTATTTCTAATAACTGTTTACCTTTTTCACCTGGTTTGAACAAAAGCTGTATCCATAAACCAAAATTTCCTAAAAGGAAATTAGCTCATTAAACTATTTATGTAATTATTTTATAGTTTTGATAACGTAATTGTTCTATGAACTTTTAAATTACATTTTGCAAATGTATTATATACAACTTGAGAAAACATTCCCTGGGATTCATGATGCTTGCGCCAGGTGCAGGCGTAGCATCGGCATTCTAATACCAAAGATGGCCACCAAGCGATTCAGGTAAGAGCTGTTCCCATGTGCACTACCTGCGTACGCTGCACCCGCACAACTCCTGAGCCTTGTATGCTAATTACCCCATGTACAGCAGTGTAGCATACAAATGAAGGTATGTAGTGATTCAGGAAGTGTTGCAGGCATAGTGTAAGCATGCAGAAATGTAAACCGTAGAAAACGGTTTACGTTTTTGCAAACATAAAATCGGAGTCATGACAAACGACCAAACACATGTATTATTTTGTTAATATATACCAGATGGCTAAATATATAGCCATTGGCATAAAAAATATGTACAAAATATAAAATTAACATTTAATATATATAGTCGCACTATTGCGACGTGGAAGTGCAGGGCAGCGGTGCGCAAAGGGGATCGCAAGGAATATATAAAAATATAGAATAAAACCGCAATGAAACACATATCATGATTTCCCCATAATAATAAATGGCAGGCATGCTACACCATGCACATGGCACAAGGGTTGCTAAGGGGCAGTGACAGTGTCATGTGCAGTAGCTAGGAATAAGTAGGCAATGCCATGCAAATGAGAGGAGTAATAGTGAATCGCAGATTCCCCGCTGGTGTAAGGATGCACCTCACAGTGTAGCGTTATAACACCAAGGTGATCCCTTGAGATAAGGATGGCATCAAGAGAGGGGTGTGTTGCCACTGCTGTAAGCACATTGGCGCATTGCTAAACCAGTCTGCCCCTAGCTAGGCAAAGCTCCAGGATAGGGGTGTGTCGAATTGCCCATAGCTATGCTTAGCTGAGAGTACACAAGGTAACTGAGTATGCATGTGAATGGAGATGAAAACACGCGTAAACCCAGTAAATGGGTATGTGTGGCGTGCACTGCAGCTGAAACAGGAAGGATATAGGAAAGAAATAAGGAAATGCTGCAGCAGTGAAACCAGAGTACAAATGATTAATTAACACCTAGGAGCTTACAGTGGGCCATTGACAACAGCTAACAAGACTGCAAGCAGCTACCTACAGAACAGGAAAGGGGAGGGGCTGTACTGAAAAGAAAACAGCAAAGTGTCAAAGCAGAACAAAGGCAATATGCAGTATATCAGCTACAAGGCACATTTCATCATGACTGAGTAGGGAAAGTACAAAACAAGAAAGATGGCAGGTGGATGCATGCCTGATAATGGGAGGGGATCCAAGTCTAAAAGTGAATTAAAGGGCAACAGATTAATCAAGGCAGGCAAGTAAATCTCCACAGTAAAAGCCCCACACTTGCAGTACTCATTGCAAAACCCATAATTAAGACACACAGCAGCTGAAATAGCTCATACACACCCAATTACATCAGCAGTATCCATAGCACAATATTATAAAGTGTGAAAGCACCTCACACACATTTGTGTATTCCCATACACTCTGCACCAGTGGTGTACACAGACGGGGAACTTTTATTATGTACATGTTAGGGGCTGCCATAGCTTTGATCCACCAGCATGTGTTAGATACTGAAGGTGGTGTGGTGGATGATGCACACAACCACCACAGGCACCAGAGGATGAGGAGAGGGTTCAGACCCAGGGTAACCTACCAGGGGCTACATGATCTGGAGATAGTAGAGTGTTACAGGGTGGACAGGGACACCCTACAGCAACTTGTGGAACTGTGCCGGCCACGCCTCAGAGCCAGAACAAACAGAGGGGAACCCATCCCAGTGGATACGAAGGTATGTGTAAGCCTGAGAATACTAGCTACAGGTACCTTTCAAAGACCAACTGGGGATATCATGGGTATCTCACAGGCATCAACATCCAGGGTACTACACCAGTTCCTGGATGCCATGTTACCACATGCCAATGAGCACATATACGTCCCCTGAACACAGAACAGCCAGCAATATGCATCTCTTCCACCAAATACCCGGAGGTACTGGGTGCAATAGACTGCACGCACATACACATCAAGTCACCACCCGGTGAGCAGGGTAGGTGCTACATAAATGGCTAGGGATACGCCCATGCAGGAATGCCATAATGAGGCACACTCACAAACCAGAATCATCACAGCGTGCGTGTTTGGGATGCTGAAATCACGGTTCCATTGCTTGGACATATCTGGTGGAGCCTTGCAGTACTCTCCAGGCACATGTGCCCACATCTTCATAGTGTGTGCCATGCTACACAATATGGTCCTGCGGAATCAGCTGCAGCAGGGACAGAATGGTGAAGGTCCTCATAGCCCACCACCATTGCCAAGGTCCCCACAGGCACAGAGATACTCAGACCATGAGCACCATGAACCAGCCCCAGTAGGCAGACAAAGGTGTACCCAGTATGCCCATGCCTTGGCAAAGAAAGAACGTATAACACACACACTGACAGTGTAGGCACCTAGGGACTGACAACTTTCTCCACCTGCACACACAGTAAAAATGGATGGCACACACACAAGACTACCTATAAATTGTCATGTATAGGCAGTCTACTGTGTGCATCCAACATAGGCAGCCCTCAACTATTGCACACACAATAGCAATTGGCACAAGGTAAGTCAACACCTGAACAGTAAATTAACCTATCAACATATGCAGATACTGTTTGTATAGATTCATAGGTAGGTACTTGGCCAACTGCCAGAGGCCATTCATAAGCCTAGCCAAAATGTGTCAGCTTTTGCCACCCCATTGATTCATTAACCATCCCTCTGTGGAGCAGAGCCAATGGCAGGATCCTTGGGGTGCATCTGCTGTTCCACATCCACCCTTCAAGGTTTCTCTTGCAGAGTGTTAGTGAGGGGCTCTGTATAATGTAGTTAGGGATGTTGTTCCAAAGTATGGGGAATGTCTGTGACAGGAAGTTGTCTCTCCAGCATCTCACGGTTATTGTTGTGACAAGGTCAGCTCACTACAGTGTGTGGCTCACTGTGACATGGATTCCCATAGGTGGAGCATATCCATCAAGCCTGAATTCTACATGGCTGTGTTGACCAGTGGAGATAATCTCTGGGTAAACGAGATGCCACTGAGTAAAGCAGGAGTTTATTCAGTCCGGCTGCATAGGCCATATGTTGGAGGCCAGTATTCCCCTTGGTGAGATACATTCGTGGACCCCCCCCCCCAGCTGTTGGATGTGTCTTCTGATGTACATCCCACATGGGTTATTATACCCTATGATGGGACTGATGAGTGTTGACTAAAGGGGCACTAAAACCCTAGTATATCTAGATGGGAATCCTTTAGTAATCAGATGACCTACATAGAAGGATGTCCTAACTACTGTGGAAATATGATTGTCAAAGGGGAGATCACTATCTACCTTAGTCCCCAGATACCCCATTACCTCGTCTGTATTAAAGTGGCTGCCGCTCATGTGTTAATATGTGTGTGCCAGTTCCAAAATGGAATGACAATGCAGTTAGTGGCACTTGGCTGGAGGCAATGTCATTGGCACCTTGTGATGTTCTCTTTGAGGCCCCTTGAGGGATGTCCGTGTCAGCTGGACTATAAATCATGGCTCCCAGATTGCAGTCATTGCCAAACATGGTCTGCCGTAGTCCACCTGTGTTTGCCTGTATATCTGAGATGTATATGCCAAACAGTAGGGCTCCCAGGACTGAGTTCTGTAGGACACTGGTCGTGACTGTTCAAGAGTTGGACCTGGAGACCACTAGTCGTACCATGTGGGTTCTGTGTGTAAGGCCATTGGCAACCCAACCTGTGATGTATGGGTGAATGTACAGGCTGGTGTGTTTATCAATAATACCTGAGTGGGGCATGGTGTCAAAAGCCTTGGTGAGGTCCAGGTAGTATGTGTGAACCACCTCCCCCATCATCTAATGTCTTGGTGACTGTATGTAAGATGTCACACAGGTTCAGTAGGCATGAACTGCACTCAACCAAGCTGACCTGGGTTGGGTTACGTGTTCAAAGGTTACCAATGTCATTGTTAATGAGTGCCATGAGGTTGCAAACCATGCCATTGCAGACCAGGCTAGTCAGGCTTATGGGGTGGTAGTTACCATGGTCAGTTGTGCTTTCACCTTGATGGAGTAGAATAACCATTGCTACGTGCCATTGTATGGGCATGTAGCCTGTGGAGAGGCTGAGGTAGGATTGCCTAATTAGGTGGGGGGCAGGTTGTCTTGTACAGTTTGCAAGATGCAGTCTGGGTCAGCATCTACCTCTATTGATGCTGTGTTCTGCTGTTAGAGAGAGACATTTCCACCTGGTTGGGATACTGTACCTTTCAGGTAGTGTTGTGGGCTCTTTAGGGGGCGAAGTATGCACCGAATGTATCTGCAAGGATGTTGGCTATATCAGTAGGGTCAGCATATTTTATGCTATATTTCACCAGCATAGTGCAAATCTGTATGTCACCATGTAGATCCTTGACATAGCCAAAGAAGGCTTTGTGGTTATCGTTTGAATCCTTGCGTATTCTCCTGCTGATGTTAGCCTTGGATGATGTCATGAGGGACCTACATATCATACTAATAGTGGTCACAGATATCTGCCCTTCATGGGATTTGCTGTGTGTCCGGAAGACTGTCCTACTTCTGTAGTATAGCCTGTTTATTACAGAGGTCCTCTAGACCGGTGCCCTTGTCTAGGAGGAATGAGTCTTGGTTTACCAGTGATAGCACGATCCATACATCCATGAAGGTGCTTATAGACTGCATTTGTAAATCTGTCTGTATCTTGAGCAGTGTTTCCCCTTAGCGTGGGGGCTGTGAAACCTCCCCACCCCTGTCACTAGTAGTGTAAATTTATCTGTAGGAAAGGTATACACTGTGGTATCCCTGGGTGGGGGAGATGCTAGGGTGTGGAAACAGTGAATAGTTAATGGTCAGATCTAACCAGTGACCTGTTAACCTCCACCGTGGTGCACCTGTTGCCCATGTTGGTGATGACCACATCTAGTAGTTTCCACCCCACGTTATGGAGGTTACCACCTGATATAGGGCATATAAGGTGATACATTCCAGGAAGCGCTGGTCCTGGAAGTGAGTACCGGACTACCTTTCCCAGTTAATGGTATGGTAGTTGACATCGACCAATGCCAGGGTGTGCTTTAGGACTGTCATGTTCTCCATTGTCTCCAGGTAGGTGGAGTGGAGGTCATGAAGGGTGATCTGTAGCAGGCCACATTCCACATTGCAGTTGCGGCTGATGTTAGCTGCACATGGATGATCACAGAGGTATCATGCTGCCCCACTAAACTGGAGGTGTAGGTATCCCTGATGAATATGGATACAGCCCCTCCATGTCTGTCAGTCCATGTTCTGTTGCTGAAATGTGTGTTATGGGTTGTAGTCTGCTAGCACTGGTGTGCTCTCAGGAAACTTAAGACAGATTTCAGTTAATGCACAGATGTTGATGTTGTCCATCCTGAGGAGTGCTGTGAGTGCATGCATGTTATGATCACAACCCTGAAGTTGAGTAGCATACTCCTCATTGAATTTACTATTGTGCTGTTTATAGAGCTGGTATTCACCTTTGAGACTCTCCTAAATAAGGCATCATGGGGGCGCCAATAGTCTTGGCCAGTATTCCAAAGCATAAGGCTGACACATAGGCCAGAATGGTATCATTGCATGCATGTTCCTCATCTGTGCTTGTTTTTCATCTCCCCTGTACGTAACCTACTGGTAAGCAATAGAAAGCCTTAAACTTATACAAGTCTTCTAGCTTCCAAGATAGGCTTTTGGAGTGACTATCAGTGTTCTGTATGTTCTTGCTGTACTCAACTGTTTCCTGACTACATGGTGAGTTCACACTGTATATTGTGATCTGAAGGTCTGTTTATTCACATATTATGGCTGTGATGGCCTGCACGTTAGAGGTTCACAGATAGCCTACTACCTATCTGCCCAAAGGCAATTGGAAGCATAGCAACAGTGCATTGGCCTTCCCACCACCATTGATGAAGTAACTGAGCCTCTGTCAAGCAATTCCAGGCAGAGTTGCCGGAAGCTGTTGAAGACTGGGGTTGTGAAGGGTGATAGGAGCACTTAGTGATCTAAAGAGGGCATGTTAATGTGCCAATTCAACACCATTCAATTTCCCCAACAGGTCTCGCAGCTATCAAACTGAATAGGCTCCCCCACCCCCTGGCTGTATGGTTCTGGGACACATGATCCCAAGGGTTTATAGTCTGTTACCCATTAACACAACAAGGTTTCCCTTGAATTGTGTCAGTGAGGGGCTATGCCTAATGTAGTTAGGAATGTAATGTATTGTCTCACAGTACATTTGTTATATGTTGTTATTTCAAGAGTATGTGAAGCTCAGTGAGTTTGAGGGCCTCCACCCTTTGCTTAGCCTAGCTTGCGCATAGAAAATATCTAAACAGAAAATAGGCAGAAGCAACGTTAATGTCAACTGTGTAATGGTTACAGCATCCACATAGTATCTGTGCATTCGAAGTTACAATCCCGATAAAGGCAGGGATGTTTATCATGTGCAAAAGTATACCTTAACCACAGCTTGCCTATATAGGTAGTAATCATCTGTATAATAAACATTTGAATCACCCATGTAAACCCATGTGTGCAGGAGAGTGCAGTCAACAGACAATGTAATGTTATGTCAGCACATAGTGAGATGTTACATCACTGACATGTATATATCCGGTGTAGTTAGCAGATGTGGCCGTGTTTGCATGCACAGGTTATACGTTACAAAGTTTGTTTAACTGTGTTTAACCGCTGCTATAATGACACACAAACACTTTTAAACATGCTTACAACTGCTTAAATGAGCCGTATTCTGCAGTAAAACACATTTGTAAAGAATCGCAGGTGTTGAACCCTGGACCATGCACACTATAGTCATGGGACATGCCACTAAGCCATCTGAGGTGTACACATGTTTAATGGTCTTGAGACTACACCTTATACCATATGCATTTCAGGTAGTGTTGTGGGCTCTTTAGGGGGCGAAGTATGCACCGAATGTATCTGCAAGGATGTTGGCTATATCAGTAGGGTCAGCATATTTTATGCTATATTTCACCAGCATAGTGCAAATCTGTATGTCACCATGTAGATCCTTGACATAGCCAAAGAAGGCTTTGTGTGTAATGATCACAAATGGGACAGTGACTTTGTGTACATATGTACAGTACATTGTAATGTACTATAGTTTGTGAACCAACACATTCCAGTCTACAGATGTATTACTGTTACAAACTAATATGAAATATATATATATATACATATATATATATATATATATATATATATATATATATATATATATATATATATATATATATATATATATATATATATATATATATATATATTTATAGCTGTGGTGGTGGTGCTGCGGTAGCATTGTCGCCTCACAGTTAGACGTTGCCCATTCGATTCTCAGTTAGAGCGTCTTCTGTGTGGCAAAATGCATGAACGGGCGTTCCTTCATTGAAGGTTGTGCATTAGGCCCGGCAAGCCAGCACATAAAAACTCTACTGCCATCATTAGCGGGCTGGAGTTCCGCTGTGGTGACCCCTAACTGCGAAAAGCCGAAAGACACAAACAATATATATATATATATATATATATATATATATATATATATATATATATATATATATGTTTGATTCTGAGCTAGAGTGTCTTCTGTGTGGAGACATGCGTGAATGGGCGTACCTGCGTTGAAGGTTGTGCGTCAGGGCCGGCAACTCAGCACGTAAAAATCTACTGCCAATCATTAGCGGACCGGAGTTCTGCTGTGGCGACCCCTAACCTGGAAAAGCCGAAAGACACAACAACAACATATATATATATGTCAGTCATGTCTGCACACATATATATATATGTATATATATATATATCTATATCTATATATATATATATATATATATATATATATATATATATATATATATATATATATATATATATATATATATATATATATATATACATATATATATATACATATATATTATAGTTACATCAATAGCCATATATACAAACATCTATGAACACACTTTGTGACACAGAAGCACTCCAAAAGAATTGGAGTGTACACAAAACACATGCAGCTCTGGTATTATAACAATTAATATTAACCTAATTCACCATAGAAGGGGTGGTTGTTGTGTATGTGAAGATTGGGGTGGGGTAGGAATGATGGGTAATGCAATCATGCATCAAGGAGGGCCTGGGTCGTATGTTCAATAAATGAACTGGAGAGGCATACATGGAGTATGGGACAATATAAAAAGGACACAAAGCAAGAAACTTACTCATTCATAATACACCCTGTCATGTCACATTGCAACCTTTCACAAACATATGAACATTAACATGTATCAGACATATGCACACCAATTGAATGTCCACTTGTTTTCAGTAGTGAGGAATGTCTGTAGTACAATGTATATTCTAAACACCATAACATTTGTGCATATCTCAGATTCCTTAGTGGTAAAGTCAGTGACTGTGGTGTTCATAGTCCCGGGTTCAAGACCTGCAAGGGCTGTTAAGTTATTCTGAGGTCCAGAATAAGGGCTTTTGGATGCAGGTGGATTAAAGCACTCTTAAGCAGTTGTAAGCAGGTTTCCACCAGTTTGCGTGACAGTAAGTGGTGCTAAAACACGGTAAACAGAGAAGCGCTTCACATGTTTGACCTTTGCTTACCATCATGCAGACCACAGGCAAACCTGCTCACAACCGTGTAAATGTACGCTATTCACACTTTCCCTACCAGTGCCTACTCTGAGAGGTAAAATAATAACACCTTCCAGGAGGAGAACCCGCAACCATGTACTCCATCCTCAGAGTAATCTAACACTAAGCTGCCTGGGATGTATCTATCCCAGTAGTGTATGCAGACAGGATAAAACACAAAAGTGAGGAATGTGTTGAACTAGGACAACCCGCCATTTACCCAATTAAAGGTGTATGCTCATATATATATATATATATATATATATATATATATATATATATTTATATATATGTATGGGTCTAGGACACATGCTCAACTAGCATATGTCCGAATCACAAAACATCGAACACATATATACGAAAGCGCTTAACATCGAAAAGCGCTTCTGTGTATGTGTAGTTCAAATAAAATCTACGTTTCTGCAGGGGGGCTTTGCCCCCCTGAACCCCCCCACACACCCCTACTTTATTATTCTCACTAAGGGATCGCACTACAGTGGGGAAAAGGGAATTTTCCCTTACCTGCACTGTAGTCCGATCTACAAAACAAGTACACATACACGGAAGCGCTTCTTGATGTTAAGCGCTTTCATGTATGTGTGTTTGATGTTTTGTGATTCGGACATATGCTAGTCGAGCATGTGTCCGGATCCCATATATATATATATCTATATCTATATATATATATATATATATATATATATATATATATATATATATATATATATATAAATCTATATACACATACATACATGTCTGTAGACAGCATCCAAAGTGGTCATATCTGAATATAACATAGACCATAGCAATCATACACCCCCCCCCCCAAACAATATGAACATAACATATGAAGAGAATATGACAATACACTATCTATGGACACAGTCACCAACACAACTGCAATGACTGCAAATATCCATGGCAGAATTACACAGATGGCTTTAGTTTTGCAAATCTTTATTACATTCCGATGTATTGCCAAAAGGATTCAAGGACTAACAGTACCTGCATGCTATACAGGAAGAATTTAATAGTGCCTTAATTAATCAGCCTGCAATTACCATAGTATTAGTCCACTAAGGGATAGGTGTTCACTTAGGGAGAGAACACCCACACACATATAGATGTTGTATAAAAGGGGTTCCTATACACCTGCATGTGCTATGTACACCCGCCAAAATCTACCTCACAACCAAAATAATTACATCAGTACATACTGTCATACCATAACCAATTATGCAAGTACTGTACAACATCTGCTGAAACCTTAACATACCTGGACACAGACACACTAACATGGCCCTATGTGAAATAGTTGCCGTTATACAATTGAACAGCTGCTGATGAAACAGGGTTTGTATGAACTAATCCCGTTTCAGAGCGCTGAAAGGTGCGTACACCAGGAAGTTTTACTGGGTACTGATTATTAGCACAGTATGATACACAGTAACACATAACTAAATATGTCTGGAAAGCACACTGTAAACACCCTAACATTGTATGCATAATGCAGCCTTGAGCTGGTCAACAACTTGGCCAGACTTAAACATATGCAGAAGTATTAGGTACAGACAAACCCTGCACAAGTAGCAATGTTCAGAAATATAACAGCAGTACTCACATTTAGACCAACTCCTCTAGGCATTACACACAATATATTACTGTTTGTCTCCATACAGCTGTTGCAATAGATTCCAAACAAAATTTCCACGCTGTCTTCCTTACAAGTAAGGCAAAGGGAAAAAGCCCAAGTGGAGCACTCAATTATACTCCACTGTAGCTATGGTATTGGTTAAGGCAGTAGCAGCGCAGCTGATGTGACTGTAATTAGCTACTTAGGAACACCAATTGGTCATCGGGATAGCACGTTACTGATCTGTAACTATAAAAGTTTGCCTTGTCACACATTCAAACCATCTGTGTCTACCTGTAGGACAGTACAAAACACTGAAAGATGAACCAAAAATGAGTATTACACTAGTTAATATCACCTTCGATTACTAAGATGGTATGTATAACATGTAGTATGTCTGTGTATGTAATACCTGTACTATAAGAATTACAGTGTAATCAATGCATATAGTTGAAATAGCTATCTTGTAGCGATGTATTGTTGATCAGTAGTAATGCTTGTAGTATTCTATGTGTGTACTCCTGTGGTGGGCCCACGCCACACTCCACATACACCACAAGGGATGATATGGGCTTGGAACCCACCATTTCTCTTCCAGCCACTGTCAGTGTCAGGATTGGTCCAACAAGTATGTGCTATAACAGGGGATAGTATATGTCGATATATTGTAACAGTCGACATATGTATGAGTGTATAAGTAAGATGAACATGTTTAAGGTGGGCTTACCGTGCAAATATGGTATGCATCGTGGGATATTGTGCCAATAACTGTGTAATGTACAGTATTCTAGGCAGATCTGTATTCTATTCTACATAGGAGTTCTGTTATGTTATGCAAACAGTAGTTATGTCTATTGGCAATTACAATACTCAATGACAGGATACATAGCATTAGTATTCATGTGAAAGGTTAGCAGCATGATTGCAAAGATAATTGGAAGAGCCAGGTAACTATCCATGCACATGACACATATAATATCCACCTCTCTACTATTGTTTGCAAGCAATAATAGCTGTGCATGTGTACATGTTATGCAAATGTGTAGTGACCCTTGTTACAGGGCTGAGCCAAATGGCTATGTGCACACCTACATAGAGTGGATATTGAGAGTACAGACACACTGGTTGAACTACCAGGTTTGTGTAGCCCATCCTCTCATTGCCAACCCAACAGCTGCCTGCACATACTGTATGTAAGGTAGTCCGCAGCACTGGTAATGAAACAGGTTGCATATCATCTTTAACTCCAGTGTAACATCTGCAGTAGGAGTGCAAGATGTAGGAGACAGCTGCCCATGTGTAATAACCGCATCATAGGTGATGGCTCACACTATCTGATTATATCCTGATCATGTTGATAGTGGCATCAGAGCCTATTGATACATGACTCTGTTTGGAGAGTGGGTGTCTGTGCCCACCAGAGCTCATGGTCCTGGTGGATATGTGAGTATATACCAAGAGAAGGAAACAGACCTGTAGACACTTGCATCATCTGTAATCAACTAACAGGTTGTGATGTGCTCCTCAGAGGAGGATTGCTGCTAAAGGTAGCTACAATGTTTCTGTAATAGCCAGTGTTGTCACGTCCATAGCACAAATATTTACATGTGAGCATCAGTGTCTAAAACATCTAAATAGGCAATATGTAAACTAAATACAGTACTTGGTACTTGTAGTACTGACTGCTCATACAGGCATGTCCACTAGTCAGCTACTGTTGTTTCCTGATGTCAGCTTTGTGTATGTGGCCATCCTGGGGGAATGTAATCTCTATGTCATGTACACTGCCAGACCCACCTAACACCACACCCCACACATTGTCTGAGATGCAGCTACAGGGGAAAGCTGGAAAGCAGCCCAGTCTACAGCCATGACTAGACTGGACAGTCATGAGGTGTAGGTTACCATATGCAGCTCATCAACACAACCAACACATACACTTAGCAGAACACAGTAAAAACACCCACACACACTACCAGAAATCACACACATTCACAGATGCATCTAAGTATCTGGCCAAACAAGTGACCTCCCAAGCAGGAAGAGTCAGACACTGAAATACACAAACTGTATGACATAGTTTGCATAATTATGCCACACCTCTGAGCACATGACTGGAAACATGCCCAACAGTACTCATTTGTGAATGCAAACTCTAGCACTATGTTACACACCGATCTATACGAGGGCATACATACTGTCAGCTGCCTGTCTGCCATGTTTAGCCACATGCTCATACACTCAGACCATCTTTTGAACTATACACATGTCTCTGGCATATTCCATGTTGTTGTGCAGGACCTGTGATGCTGTAGCCTGGATTGCATGGAAACACATGTAGGAACTGTCAGGTCTTGAAGCCCATGCAGGTATGTCCCAAGGCCTGGGTAGCATTCTGCCATTGGCCAGAAGGATACTGCAGTACAGGGACAAAAGGATTGTATTCCACAATTGTCTAGTGTAGTGGTGCATGTCACAGGATATCCAGTATCTGTTGTCCTGGGATAACATGGTTGACAGACCATGATGCTTTGCTAGACAGGGCCTGCACCTGTCACCCCTGGGAATCTGAATACTGCCTAGGGCTCATGCTTCCCCTATAGTGCCTTCATCATGCACAGTTCAAGTGAGGGTCCACTGCTATTACAGGGACAGCCAAGCAATAAACAGCTGGTCTCGCTACACAATGATACATGTCAGAAACACTATACGGACACACATATGTCAATCCCTAACATAGAGAACATATCTGTGCAGTGGCTGAGACATGTTTCAACGCTCCGGAGAGCACACCTGAATGACCATGTTATAACACATACCTCACCTCTTGCCTATTATCCTTTATTGGAACACACGGTCCTCAGGTGTGTCCATATTCCTGAAGATATGTACACCATCACGCTAATTGCACTTGCATAACATTAAATGCATTATGCTGAGCAAATACCTTTGTGCCAAAGTGGAATTTAAACTGCAGCTTGAGACAGATCACCAACCAGGTCACGGACTTCCCATCTGTCATAATGTGCTGTAATAGGGAAGATTAGGTCTGAGACAAAAATATAATAATGGCTACTCTCAACTATTCCATTATGAACTGGGAAGACTCCTCATGTACCAACACCTGCGCTCAATGCATGTTAGATTCCATTGACCCCACTGACCTGGATCACAGTAGTCACATAAACAGGGCTAACAGAATGCTACACATAGTTAGTCTCCAATGCCAATGTTATGTTCCTAAGAGTAGAGTGGTATGTGCCATGGCACTCATGCACAAGGACAATGCATGTGCAAATGCTGAATCCTACACAAATGAACCTTAAGCAGTCACATAAGTGCAGTGATTGTGCCATTGAAACAGAACCAGGATTCAACCCAACACAAACAAGTAGGCAAACTGGTGGTACCATGCTTTAAACTGTACCAAAGAAGGTAGTAACTGTTGCAAGAGTGAACACACATGAGTGAAGGTGATCCCTGGTCAGCCTCAGTAAGATGCAGATACACCATATGAAACCACGCAAAGCTACTGTGAAACTAATCAGCCACATATTATGAGGCCAAGCACAGAGCATTCTATAGCTATGTCATTAATCATAATGGCAATGGCAAGACCTGCCGTGTTGCACAGAACTATGGCATGGGAAGTACTGCACCTACAGAAATAGCACCCGTTCATCCAGATAGGGTCTCGAAGAACCTAAACTCACTCCCACCTCCACCCCACTCTCAACAGGTACACTTAGTAATATATCCATGTACACTACAGGGCCCCTTTACTAATGACTATGCAGGTACAAGCTGCACTCTCTAAAGCCATACATACAGCTTTCATGGGACCTGTCAACATCCCAGGGTGTATCTTACACAAATGTAAGAACATTCAGCTATCCACATACACATCATGTTCAATCATAGCTCCATGTCAGGCTGTGTACACACCAAATGGTGCACAGCAACAGTTATCACACCCCACAAAGGGGGAGACACCATTGATAATGGGACATAGTGCACAACTACCCTGCTGAGTCTGGTCTGTACGGCCATGAACAGTGGTCAATGTAATTGATGTACTCGGTACAGATGTAGATGACAGTAGGGTTGATTCACACTGCATATCATGACCTTGCCAGGTTGTAGGACACCATCACCCATACTGTGTTCCAGCTACACTCAGTAAACTAGGTGTATATTCCTATGTCACAGGAGTAGTTGGCAACTGGACTGCTGGCAGCACTACAGAAGGTGTCTGATGAATACATGCACATCAAACCAGTGACAGCCACAGTAATACGGGGTCATTCTTGGTACTCCCCCTCTGTGTTATCTATACCACATAGAGTAACACAGAAGGCATCAGCCTATTGATGTTTGCAAATGACTATGAACTAGGAGCAATAGTTGACTCATTGTGTGCTGCGTTCAACATACAGAAGGGCCTTAGTGTGTCAGATGTGTGGTGTGTGATGTATGGCCACAGTCTGACAACTAAGTATTGCATTGTCATCCCCTATGTTACAAACACTGTACCCATTAACTACCACCTAGGCAGCGGTCAACATAATGGCAACTGTATGTATGGGATGCAGCTGGACAGTACTTTCCTTTGATAGTTACGTCACCACAAAAGACAGGTAGTCATATGTGGCACCCATAATCATGACAGGGTGCCATCCAGGAATATAGAGATAACTGCTCAGCCATACTCAACACCCATGTGACCCATAATAGATCCTATATTTCCTTTAAGGGTTATTGCCCATGTGTAGATGGCCGACACTGCCCTTCACAATCCCTAGCTGCACTATGTAGCTACACTTAACACATCCTGATCCCAAATAAACACATACATCATGGACATCCACCTTTCTAGTACAGGGATCACAACATACCTGACAGATCCCTGTCGCATACACTTAACATACTCTTGCCATACTATGCATCCCTGTCCAGTGAAGCTGCACATCACCCCTCTCTGTGACACGGTGTGATGACCACATGCCAAATATATCAGTAACCATGTGTATCAGTTCTGTGGCACTGCTTGAACTGGCTACTGAAACTTACCTGTCTGTTGCCTACAGCTAGGTAACCTGTCTGCCTAGGCTCATAAATGGTCCGGGGCATATAGCCTACTAGATCACTATGACCATACATGCTATAGTTGATTTCCAACCCTGCAAATACCGTCAGGCTAGCTATTGTTCCATGTGTTACACATGTGCAACACAGGCAATACATGGCAGGATGCTACACAGCTGTACAGTGCCATGTAGATGTATATGGCAAAACACATACATGCTTGCAAGTCTGCAGGGTCACAGGTCATGTCCCTAATGGCTATATATGACTATATATGTGGCATATACACAGCATTAAGGTCGATTGCATTAATGTGAACACATCCAGGCATGTGCTGATAGGTAAAGACACCACTACAGGCAAACAGACATGCCCACGTCAAGACAACATCCACATGGTGTATGAGCAATGTCATCACATGACACACACATATATGGCGATAACATCACATCACCAGTAGGTGTCAAATGTGTGTGACTTATACATGTCAGTGGTGTTAGTGTCATGTAGATTTACAAAGACATATTTGTAATCTTAATAGATGTGATACACATGTATGTTCAGCTGTACTGCTGTACTTCTCTGTGTGTTACTGTGACCTGCCTTCATCGTTATGTCTTCCAGGTATGCCACGTAGCAGACTGCCACCATACAGCCACTTGGAGGATGAGGTCCTCATCCCATACCTCCTCGACAACTACATGATGCTCTTCAGCCATGTGCCACATGATGCACAGCAGCGGGATGCCCTGTGGAAAGAACTCTATAGGAGGGTAAATGATGTTGGCGGTCACAATCACACCTATCAGCAGGTGCGCCAACACTGCACTAACCTGATAAGATGGGCAAAACAGCATGCTAATGCAATCGCCAGGGAACAAGGTGCAACAGGTGGGGGGAGACACTCACCCAGCCCCCACTCACATGTACCGAGGAGCTATTGGCCAACCTGGGGACACCTGCAGACCTCCATCCACAAGCTTTAGCTGGTAGTGGGGAGGTGGGTGCCTCTCAACCACTGAGCCTGGAGTTGCCTGGTAATTCACTACTGCACATAAAACACAACTATATATCACATAGTTACATGTGTTACTGTACAATATGTAATGTAACATCATATGCAAGGCATGTATGCACACATGCTACATACTATAGTCTACTACTCTATAGTATAGTGTATTGTACTGGCGTATGTGCTAACATAGACTTTGCCCCCTGTAGCTATCACACAGGTGTGGATAATGATCTTACTGCTGTGACACTCCTGTTTAGGTACCTCTGGCATTTTGCAGCGACAGCAGCCTGTGTTAGGTGAGATTGTTATTATTTTCCAGTCTTGATAATGCACGGAACATATTAATTACATGCTATCTGCCATAACACACAAACACATAATGTATGCTGGTCCTGCTAATGGACACTGGTCAGACCTGCGATGCATCACACTGTTTACCTATGTGAAACAATTGAAGACTATATGAAGCACATACACTAAACCTTCCAAACTGTCATTGCCAGACGTGTGGACAACAGTAAATACAATGGCGGAGGTGTGTTCCACTGTAGGGACAGGTACTACATATCAGCATTACACATGTTGGGAATACGAACAGTACTGTGCAGAGAGCATATGTGTGCACACACACACACACTAAATGTGTTGGAGCTGGAGTATGCCCGGCCCACAGGATACACCCTTGTGGAGTATACCCTTGCTATGAATGTCACATAATGTCATGTGCTATCAGACATGTCCATGACATGTAGTTGGCTGACTGCAACACTGCTCAACTATCCTGCAAAACATGTCTCACATCCCATACATACCAGCCTTTGTCTGCATAATCCTGTCCTCAGTGGAGCATATGACATCTATGGGTGTATGTCATATGGGAAAACACTGACGTGAAATAAGATGTCCGTCACAACCATTGGACTGAACATGTGTACACATGGCCATAGAGGATGGCCAGAGACATGAAGCAACACACACAGTAGAAGTGAGGTACATTTGTGTACACCCTGTTGTACATTGGCTCAAAAAATACAACTATGGCCTTTGTGTAATGGTGATATTGCAGATGTGAAACACTAAACATCATACAGGCCTGTGCACAGCTTGTTTAGGCATAACATGAAACCACCACATAACATTTCTTGAACATCTGAAGTATGTCACGACATGGACGCATTCACCTATACAGTATCCAAATACATACATGCGTTGCACAACATACACATACATCCACATCAAGCAGCAGATACAGTACATTCACTTTGCTGGTGTCAGACATCTCTGTCCTGCCTGCTCCTCATGTGTGTGAGTTACACAGATGGCATTTGGGATATAGAGTATTTGTAAGTTAGTCATGTGTGGGCATAGTTGCCAGGTATCAGTAATATGGTTGCAGATGTGCAGGGGTGTCATCCGTATACCCTTCTGTGACCTGTGTAACACATTCCACATTAGGGTTTATCGTGTATACACCTCGGTGACATGGGTCACATTCCACATTAGATATGTATTGTATGTGAACATAGTCATGGCTATGAAGTGTGCCAGTAGCTCACACTGTATAGCAATTGTGAAGCCACATGATGCCCTGCAACGGCTGTGCACTTCAGCTCAATGTGCAGTATGCCCCTGCATATTTGTAGGGTGGACAGACAACATTGCATCAGCTGAAGGCCCATGTTAGTATAACACGTCCCTGCATTGGGACACCATTACTGTACTGTAGATTGGAAAGGACACCATTGTGTTACACATGTATGCATGTCATTCAACACGTCAGCAGAAGACATGTCATAAATGTGATTGGCAAGGTCATACACCACACAGGAGGCCAATGTACTCTAAACTTGTGCTGGTCTGTGGCACCATTGCAAAGTAGGGACAGCCATGTCAAACATGTGTGTACAGCCACATGCAAAATGTCTACACTCAGCTCAAGGGTAGGCAGAATAATGCTGAACAGACCTGCACTGCTTTGGGGGATATATGCAAGCTAAGGTCAGGCAAACATAGTATGTAGTCGACATACCCTACTGCTCATGTCCTCACACATAGGGGCGGTGGCCAACACAAAGCATCAGTGGCAGATGTACAAAGGTCAGCAATGGTCTGTTAACATGTGGTGTATGTTGCACACACCATGGCAGTGCAGTGCAGTGCAATGGTGCAAAGTGCATGCATTGTGTTGCAGGTATGGGGCATAGGCTACTAACACAAATGGTGCAATACAGGTATGTATGCTAACCACCACTATAATTATGTAAGGTGCATGCTGTCTGCTATAACACATGCATGCTGTTATGTGCAACTCAGGGATGTATGATAACTACCACTATAATTGCCTAAGCTGAAACTATACTTGCCTAAGCTGAATGCCATCTGCCATATCACCTGCATGTAGCGTGTGTGTCTGTGTGTGTCTGTGTGTATGTCAGTGTGTGTGTCAGTGTATGTGTGTCAGTGTGTCAGTGTGTCGGTGTCAGTGTGTCTGTGTCTGTGTGTCTGCATCTATGTGTGTCTGTCTTCTTTGTGTATCTGTGTGTGTCTGTCTGTGTGTGTCTGTGTCTGTCTGTGTGTGTCTCTGTCTGTCTGTGTGTGTCTGGTATAACTTGTAATGTACAGTTCTTGTCTTCCCCTCACAGGTGTTGATGTAGGTGCGTTGCCCTCCTGAGGTCCACCTGATGTTAGTGTCCCCACAGACTCTAGCAGTGATGATGATAGTATGATTGAGGCACAGGCAGGGTTGTCAGGGGCTGAATCTGTGCTATTGGTTGCCATTCCATCGGTCTCCCCTCTCATCCTCGCACACAGTTCCCCAGCCTGCACATACCCTATCACCACCAGTCATAGAGGAAGGACAGTTGGCGGGTGGTAGCATGGAACAGGGAAGTATGGTGACTATGGAAGGTGTGCCTGCACACCATGATCCCAGTCAACAGACTGGTGATGTCCCACACAGGCATGTGCCCAGTGCTGCTCATAGGAGGACCACTGGCCAACATGCCCCTGCGAGACCAAGCACATCATCTGGAGTCACCAGACGCATGTTTCGGGCTGTAATGGAGGCACAGGCACATGTTGCATGGCACAACAGAGAAGGTCTGAGGCTTCAGAGGGCTGCTGTCTATTCATTAACTGACAACATCCAGGCACTTGCAAATGCTCACCATCATCTTGCAGATGTGTTGGATAGATGATTGGGTGACATGGTGGGAGTTCTTGACCATGGCATGTCAATCCTCGAGCGTGGAATGTCTGTGCTGGAACATCTATTGGGAGTGAGGTGTTGGGCACGTGGACGTAGGTCAGCTACATCACCTGTTGAAGGTCTACGTGAACATGCTACTGCACGTCTGCTCCCATAATGGCAGTAGCAGCAGCAGTGCAGCTGGTGCTGTGCAGTCACACCAGGACACAGCAGGCCACGTGCATGTGGTCCTGGATGGTTCCAACAGGGACATGATTCCAGTGGACATGTTTAATCAACAGTACCCAATCTGGACCTCTGCCTGGTAGTGCCTGTGCATGCCCTGGCAGGTGCATGTCACATGGCCATGGCCAGACACCGTGAACTGTGAAACCTGCCTTGTACAGTCTGCAGCTGTCAAAATTACCCCTGAGTAGGCCAGCCACATGACAGATCTGTGTGCATGCTTACACACACACACTGGAAACAAATGTGGGGTACCTCAGCACACACACGCATAACATCCACACATGCCCAATGATATCACAGGCCCTAAAACACACGCATGATGTCATACAATGGCACAGCGTAGGCCTCTGGCAAACATTATCACCCTGTGCATATGATGATGCCAGTGCCGCATCCCTGTCATCCACACCATCGGGGCAGGGATATGTTCATATGGTCTGATGCACAGGATGAACATACTAGGTAGACAATTGTAGATTAATATTGCTGAGTAGTGTTGACAAGCAGCAGACATACCACGTATTGCAGTTTTAGAATGCATTTTGTACATTTGACAGTATGTTTCATGTGTAACAACACTAACAGCATGTTGGTCTTGACGTTCTGCCTTCCTCTTTCATATGTAGTTGAATGTGCCGGGGAATGTTGGTGTTTGCAGGAATCCCATATGTACATGTTGACTACCTACAGGTCAGTATGACAATACCTGCATGCACTTTGTAGCTTCCACATCACAGTTATATTCTCCCATGTTTCAATTATGTTTACTGTTCTAATGATCCAAGAGCATGATAGATGTGTAGTAAGCTACTGTGTTCAGAGACGTCACATCCATAGTGGGTGACATCACAGGTATAGTTACCTTGAGCGTGGAGTGGGTAAAAGAGTGGTTTGCCGGATGACACGAGTAAAGGCCAGTGTAAATAGTGGCTTCTCATTGGGAAGCAGTAATACCCACTGCCATGACAGCATGCAAACACAGACACACCCACACACTCAGGGATTCACAGACACAGTAACACACACTCTGACACACACACATACACACAGTTGCTAGTGTTCAGATGAGAACCCCTGCCTATGTGCATATCATCAGTACAGTACTACGCAATTACAAGAAGCGCCACAGAGATTACATATTTACAGGTAGTTGGAATGGCCTAAGATCGAGGACATCGACAGGGATACTACAGTGCAGTGAGTGTATGTGTGGAGGGGGGGTCCATCAGTAGGCTATGTAGCAACAGATCACACCCCAGGGTGTACATGTTAATAGGCGGTTAGTATGCCCATCTACGATTGATGATATCAACAGGGATGCTAGATTGCTTTGAGTGGATGGGGTAGGGGGCATTAACATTTCACTGTGGTAAAATACAGCCTCACTCCAGGAACCGGAGAGCCATACACACGGACAGCTATACACACTCACACACACACACACACACACACACACACACACACACACACACACACACACACACACACACACACACTGGCATACACAAAGATATACACCTATTTCATACACACATACAGACACTTTACATGTGTGAGGTTTAACCACCTGCCTATGCCTTTCTTTCTATACTTCACTCTGTACTGGTGTCAACAACAGTGTTCTGGAGAGTGATAACATGTGAGATGTATTCCCATCCATACGTGACATATATGGACACACACCAGCACGTGCCAGTACTGTGAATCAAACACCTGCCTATCTCATGATAGGTACTACAAAAGTACAGCACTATTGCATCTGGTACAATGCTTACTGACTGTTTCCTTTGACAACTGTGCTAATATATGCACAATATATGCACAGGGAAGGTATTACTGTTACAGGTGTCATGAGGTTTGTCTTCAGTGTCACCCTTACAGCATTCTACATTGTCTGTCTTCCACTTCAATTAACAAAACCTGACCTTAGCTGGTACACAGATTATTGTAGGACTGGTTGTAACACACCAGTGAGCTGTCCTCAGTAATCATTCATCTGCAAAGAAGCCCCACCACTTAGTAGCCATGTCCAAACATCTGTCCATACCTCATGTATGGCTTACTGTACTTAGAGCATATAACCATATACAGTTGGCAATGTTGAGGCTGTATTGCAACAGCATGATGTACTAAGACAACTGTCACCTTCAGACATCAGACACTGCACACACATGGAATCTACACAAACAGCAATACATGTACACATATGCAGTCTACATCAGTACATGCACTAGCAGGTCAAAAGGATACATTCTACACCTTCTCCATGCCATGTGTGACACATAGCTGAGTATTACACCATAATGGATGTTGTATTCATGTACTGGTAGGACACCACCATTTTCACAGAGTAGCCAAGTCTACATATATTACAACAGCACATATCAGCATTATTCTATGTCATACTCCTACAAACTGTTACTTGACAGTGCCATAGTGAAGCCAGGGCACTGTAATGGTCAACAGTGAGCACATCATATTAGCCACACAAACCTCATGTGTACTGGAAGAGTGCCAGCAATGTGCTCTGTTAGAGCTAGGCAGTACACTCATTCAAGCATATGTGAGGTCTGTGGGTTATAAACATCTCACCCCAGCATGTACTGGCTATTGTGGTACTAAGGCTAATGTCTAGACAGCACACAGCATGCATGGCTTGCAATTGTTGACATGGGGTATATGTAGGAACTGTGGCCACACATGGCTGTACATGTCATGAACATATCACCTGTGACTACTCAGGAACATACAGAGTAGAGCTGGATTTCCCTGAGTCTGTCAATGCAGGCCTTGTGTAGGTCCTATGGTCCTGTTATTTGGGTATGTATGTAGGCATTGCATTAGGTGGACATGTCTAAAGACATACATGCCACATGGGGTGTTGTATGATATGATAGGTGTCATGGGTGGCCAGTAAAGAGAGGATATTACCTTTGTCAACATAGATCTTGAATCTTATGTACTGTTAACTTGCTAGCTGCCATGTGCATGTGTGTAATGACTGTAGCTACCTATATGTAGAAAGGTAAACAAAAGCTATGGTAATGTAATTTATGTTGTATCAGCATGGGATGTACATATCCAGGGCAGGTACGGTTAGGTCATATCCAACCATGAGGGTGTTGTTTCCTGGTGTACAGCAACAGTCGACCGTGTTAATGCTGACCATATCCGAGGGACCCTGGTATGTGTACAACTGAGCTGGTTACAAACAGTGGTATTATTGCATTGCATAACACATTATGCAGCTGTGTCTGTACATGGGTACTTTGCAAAGTTGATGTAGGCCTAGGTACAGTCCAACAATTGAGGGTTATCTGGTGGTCTACCATACTATATCATACCACATATGGCTGTGTGTTGGTAGTCTGGGAACAAGGTGGTGGATATATATGAGGATACAACTTAGCATTTGCCACTGTCACCTGTACCTGACTCATCTGTGATGCATTATGTCAGAGTAGTCATCTTTACATGTGAGTAGCCTTTATGAATATGTGTACACCACCACCTGGAATGGTCCATACCACTGTTATGGCCCACATGTCTGGATCTGAGTTATATGGTGGTAGTGCAATTGTGCACTACAAAGCCTTCAGCCAGGTGTTCCTCACTGCACAGATGTCAGTATTCCCCACTGTAGGTTCTACATTGAGCAAATGGATTACTAAAGCCGCACATCTAGCACGGGTTAGCATAAGCATCCAATGCAATTGTCATGTAGGTGTCAGGGTGTTACTTCTGTGTGTAGGATATTTGCCTTGGAATGCGGCCATATGGTAAATGCGACCTAGACAAAAACTGTTTAAAAGGTGAAAGAACACTATAAGAGCCAGCTAAAAACTTGAAATAACATTTATTGTTGTAAGCGCTTTCGGCAAGGGCTTTGCCTCACCTTCCTTAGACAAAAAACAGAAGCATCAATTAAACTGCCTTTTAAAACCACTGAGTAAACTTATTAATCAATTAGCATTAAATAGAATAATTATTAAACATTCAAGACAGCAAGTGAAACTTCCTGAAATGTTAAACTTTAAGCTTCAAAATATGAATGCTTTAAAATGCTTTAAAATTTGAGAGCCAAAGATACAGAGTTACCACACAAATATAATACACAAGTATGATGAATATATATGTCATAATAAACAAATAAATCAATAAAACAAAATTAAAATAAAATAAATTAGAATAAACAAAAATAAACTAAGATGCCTATTGGAAATCTGAAAGTGTTTCATAACATGATACCCATAATCAATCGACCAAAAATACATGTTTCTAATAACAACAATTAGTTAACCTATTGCAGTCAAAAAATACCCACGTTAACAAACCTAGGGAACATTGATAAATAAATTAACTTAACTGCATTTCCAAACACTGATCAAATGAACTAACCATATTAAATGATGTTTTTTAAAATCATATTATACAATTCTCACCTATAACATAAGTGAACTCTAGACAGTTAGTGGTTTGTGTAATGTTGTCAATAAAGGTAGGTATTAGAGCCATGTCACCCCCAAGATACATAAAGCCATCAACAACTCCCCTTTTAGACCCATTGTTGATGGTCGAGGGTCCATTACATATGGTTGTGCCAAATATATTGACAGCGTTTTAAAACCACTTGTTGAGAGTGAGCCCCAAATTTGCAAAGACTCATGGGGGTTTTTGAAAAACATTAATGACTTGGAATACAAACAGAATGTTTGCTTTTTGACAATAGATATTAAAGATCTATACACTGTAATTCCACAAAAAGATTGGTCTAGAGTGGATAAGGGATTTTTTACATTCCAAGAATTTAGATGATAACATTATTTATCTCACTTGAAACATTATTAGAGCTAGTGTTAACAAACAATTTCATGGTCTTTGAGGGGCAATACTACTTGCAAAAAACTGGAGTCGCTATGGGTTCGCCCTGCGGCAGAAGTTTTGCTAATGCTGTCATGGCACATTGGGAGAACAATTTCTTGTTCACCAACACCCTGTTTAGAGACAATGTCTCCTGGTACACTAGGTACCAGGATGACATGTTTTGCATTTGGAAAGGTGACATGGCTCTAATACCTACCTTTATTGACAACATTACACAAACCACTAACTTTCTAGAGTTCACTTATGTTATAGGTGAGAATTCAATAAATTATCTTGATATTTTGTTGATTAATGACAAAGAAAATGGTAGATATAAAAGTGTAATATACAGGAAACCGACCTATTCTAATGCATTTCTACATTTTTCTAGCAACCACCCATATCATCAGAAAAAGGTTGTTGTTAAAGGTCAAATGGTTAGGGCTGCTAGGATGATTTCTGATAATTTTGACTTTGAGTCTGAATGTGAACAACTTCAGAATATGTTTATGAATAGGGGGTATCCTGGACACATGGTCATCAACATTAAAAAGGAAGTGGTTTTTAAAAGAAGTGTAGGATATTTTAAACCTTTACTGACAGGATTAGGAACGACTTCCATAGTGTGTGTACTCAATCAGGAGGGTTTATCTAAAGACGAAGTGCCACATAATAGTAACACTTCGAGAGTACATCAAACTAGTTTTCTATGTACTTTTTCTCTTGAGTACCATGTGATCAGGGATACTTTTAACAAAAATGGTGATGAAACTCTGTCAAAATCTTTAGGTACAAGGCCCAAGATTACATATAGGAGAGGCCTTAACTTTAAAGCTATCCTAGAGAACCAAAGGAAGCCACAGTTGAACAGGTCCACTGGTATGTTTAAATGTGGAGCTTGTTCTCAATGTAAACATATTATGGCCAGTAATCAACTTTGTATTACTGATAAAATATACAAAGTTAATTATAGATACAATTGTGACACTAAAAGTGTCACATATGTAGCTTTATGTAACCAATGCAATGGTTATTATATTGGAAAAACTGAGAGGAAGTTTAGACAGCATATATACGAGCATTGTTACGCTATAGGTAGAAAAGACATTAACAATGCATTGGCTAAACATTATATAGAACATCCTGGCCATAGTTTTAAATTTGCCATATTACAACATAGGCCCAATAATATCAGAGGGGGACCTTGGCAAATTCTTCTAGAAATAGATGAATTGATGTGGCAAATTAGGACAAGGGCACACATATTCCCAGGGTTGAATGAAAATATTTCTATAAAATGTCTTTTATGGTTGCTTGCCCTCAAAAGGTGATCATCATTGAATGAAATGTATTTATATGTTGGTACACAATTTATATATATATATATATTTCTAGACACTTATTTAATGTGTACACAATTGGTATACATTTGTATTTATCAATACATTTACAATTTCACTCATTTTCATTCACTAACTGATACGTGGTAGCTGTTTTTCACACATTTGTAGATGTTATAATATGATTTTAAAAAAACATCATTTAATATGGTTAGTTCATTTGATCAGTGTTTGGAAATACAGTTAAGTTAATTTATTTATCAATGTTCCCTAGGTTTGTTAACGTGGGTATTTTTTGACTGCAATAGGTTAACTAATTGTTGTTATTAGAAACGTATTTTTGGTCGATTGATTATGGGTATCATGTTATGAAACACTTTTAGATTTCCAATAGGCATCTTAGTTTATTTTTGTTTATTCTAGTTTATTTTATTTTAATTTTGTTTTATTGATTTATTTGTTTATTGTGACATATATATTCATCATACTTGTGTATTATATTTGTGTGGTAACTCTGTATCTTTGGCTCTCAAATTTGAAAGCATTTTAAAGCATTCATATTTTGAAGCTTAAAGTTTAACGTTTCAGGAAGTTTCACTTGCTGTCTTGAATGTTTAATAATTATTCTATTTAATGCTAATTGATTAATAAGTTTACTCAGTGGTTTTAAAAGGTAGTTTAATTGATGCTTCTGTTTTTTGTCTGAGGAAGGTGAGGCAAAACCCTTGCCGAAAGCGCTTACAACAATAAACGTTATTTCAAGGTTTTAGCCAGCTCTTATAGTGTTCTTTCGCCTTTTAAACAGTTTTTGTCTTTCATTGTTAAAGAGTGGTGGATTTGTAAATGTGACCTAGGTATTATCCACACACACGTGTAACATGGATGCATGTGCTCTGTGTTGAAGGCTCGTCATTCGGTCATGACAGCCCGGCATGACAGACACTTGACAACCTCATAATAACAGCAGGACATTGGCTCATTGTTTTGGTCTAGCAGTTGCCACCTGTACCATGACATCACTGCACGTGGCGTTAATGTGCTTGGTAGCAAATGCCCCATGTAAGGTGACGGACAGCGGCAGAACTTGTGTATATGACCAATGTGAGATATACTTAGAGTAGCAGTCCTGCTAATAATGACAACTACTAACACAGCCGGGAGAGGTCATCTTAACACCTCCACCTCAGTACCATTATGCAAGGTGGCTCACACATTATGCTTGCACATGCCACTGTTCCACGTATAATGCCACTGTCCACAACCTGCTATCAATGTATGCCTTTCAGGGCAGCTAGGTGTCTGACACATGCTGTAGGTAGCATCCGCCTGCGTGACCCAGGTAACCTATTGTCTGTCATGTCCACACATGCATGAATGTGTATACATAACATATATATGTCAGTACTTCATGTACATGTATGCATGTGTATCACACAGAGCAGACACAGATATATCATTTACAGGCCACATACAGGTATCAGGTAGTAAACCAGTATGATGTGCATATATACTGACAGGTAAATGTACCTAGCTGTAAACCTGTGTGTTGTGGTAATTGTACATATTGTAAGGTCATTTCAAAAACAAAATATTTTACTTCAATAAATACACCCATAGTATTTGAGATCAGATATTTGATTACTTGTCAAACAGAATGGGTGATATATATGGCCATATGTCAATGTGGTGCTTTCTATGTGGGTCAAACTTCTAGGTCTTTTAAGACTAGAATTGCTGCTCATTTGAGTGATATTAATTGTAGAAGACCTAGAAGTGCCCTATTTAAACATAAATTTGAACATGATACAGCCCATTTTGTGTTTTTCAGAATTGATATGGTTGTGGGGCTACATCTTTCTGATAATAATAAACACAAGATTTTGGATAAAAAAGAAAGATTATGGATTATCAATTTGGGAGCTTTATGTAAACCCGGATTGAATGGGTACTGGGGATGAATTAAATGGGTGTCTGTACTGCACTTTTCATTAGCTTTATTATTGTGGGATGATATAAGTTAATTGTTTTATATACACAGGGATAAATGGTATAATAAGAGAATGTATACCATTTATATGTTTGTTATGTTACAGGAAGATTGTAGATGGTTTATTAACTTAATTATTTTTATATATATTTTTTATTTATATTGTATATGCATGCTTGTTACAGGAAGTTGTTTAATATATATGCATTTTCCTTTATGTATATATGTTTACATAGATTTAAAATTTTGATTGAACTATAATATATTCTGTCCTAATGGTTACTATAGCTTTAATTTGGCTGTGTATCTAACTGAAGAGGGAAGAAATGTTGTGTGGTAGTCTGTACTATATTTTTCACTAACTTCACTACTGAGAGATGGTATAACAAGTAAAAATACTATTGAGCTAGTTTAGCTCACTCAAAAATGTTCCTAGACTCATTTTTTGCCTGTATTAGACATTTTACAACTAGAAGCTTTGATGGGCTTAGTGCTGGTATTTTGTTTTGGTGTTTTATATATATGTATATATATATATATATATATATATATATATGTGTGTGTGTTTGTGTGTGTGTGTGTGTGTGTGTGTGTCTGTAAAGCAATACATACCCCACGGAAACGCACTTACACATGCTTATTGGTGTTTATATATGCTTGACCTGCTTACTAATGCCTTATTCATTATGACACTGACACTTCACTCCAGTTAACTTTTAATTGATATTTTGCAGGTTATACAGTGGACAGATGTCGCAATATGTTCATGTACAGATTACTGATGGCAAATGGTATGTGATACAGTGGGATTCGGTACAGGAATGTCTGTTCGTTAGGCGGCTGCTCTACCCAATACACTATTGCTGTGCTGCTTCATTTGCATATACCCATATACCCATGCCTCCTGGTATCCCAAACACACACACCAATGCCTCCCTAACACTGCAATCATCCATTCTCCAGTTGGATTTGCGGTGTAGGCACACCACTACACATTGGCCACTCCCTTCTCCTATAGATCCATCCCGTCGGTTGACTCACTCCACGTATCCTCAGAACTCCCAAACATTTAGTCCACAAACATTGGTGAGATGAGCAACCAAAAGAATATTAATCTCAATTTTTGGGTTGTCCCACTTGGGACACGCATATGTTTATGTCAAGATTAGACTCTATACTTCGTTACATCCTTATTCCCGTTAACATGACACTACAATAAATTAATAAGTATGACTATGTGGTAACCCACACGTTACACATGAGAGCCTAATTATGTACATGTTCAGCGTATTTCTTTTACAAATAGACCGGTTTAGTAATTGGCATTGCCGTAGCAGGCAAATCACAGGAATGATTCCATGTGTGGAAAGTCCTCACATTTGATTATTTTCAGCACAGTACTGACTTCGGACATTGTACACACTTCTGTGTTTTAGCAGTTTTGTCCCATCTCTCTTCTGCACAACCTATTATTCTATCCACTGTCGAGGTTTATAAGGGCACATTCATGTTATTTATGTCTGAAAATGGAATTAATGTGTTACAGAGAATGTACTTCTACATATTGATGTCTGCATGTGTGTATGCATATATACTTATAATGAACTCGCTGACCTCCATGGGGTGGTCCATTTAGAACCAGCCCATCCAACCCTGGCACGCCTGGCTCCATAATTTCATACCCATAGTTCCTCCACCCCACCTGTGTTCAAAATACATGCATACCATCCATTGTCCACTTGTTATCACAACCATGACACACCTCCACACATTGCCCTCTCCTGAGCGTTAAGGGCCCTACACGTCTGTTGTCCCAACCCATGTATTCTCAGGCTCTCCCACCATTTAGTCCTTGAACATATCTGCCCTTACTTGTGTAATGGTTGGATGGTCAATCATCCTATCAATTTTGGGTAGTCCCACCAGGGACTACCCTCTGTGTGTAAAGTCGACTTAGCAAATCAACAGTGTTACTCCCACTGGTAATATCCTGCCTGTGGTGTGTGTAGCAGTGCTTTGCTCACTCCTGCCCAGCTGGATATGACATACCCTGACAGCGCTATATAATACTGAGGGTTGCTGTTGATTCCCTCCTCGTTCTTTTTGTATGCTTTATTGCTACGTTGTTCTTTCTCCATAGATATTTATATATGTATATGTATATATGTATATATATATATATATATATATATATATATATATATATATATATATATACATATATATATATATATATATATATGTGTGTGTGTGTGTGTGTGTGTGTATATATGTATATATATATTATATATCTGTACCTACTTATATACATTTCCTATGCTGGGCACTGGTTAGACCCACGCAAGTGCACTCAGACTTGCTTACTGGTACTTATATGTGTTTACTGCTGCTTATTTGTGCTTACACCTGTTTACTAGTACCTTATTCATTATGACAGTGCCACTTTGCTTAAATGATATTTAAGTTAAATATCTCATGCGATACTCTTATGTTGGTTTTACAGCAAAATGACATTCATTCCACATGGAAAATGATATTTGCTATTGTTGGGCTCGAACCTTGAATGCCTGTTTGTTAGGCGGATGCTCTAAACACTACACTATTGACATTTACATTGATTCCGCATGTTTTTCTCTATTTGAATGAATATGATGTGCAAGCTACACTTGGCGGAGGGCAGCGACGCGCAGACACGCTGCACTTTGCTTACACCTTCGATATTGCAGCAATTCAAATGTATCATAGGCACACAGAGAATCTAATTGTGAAAGTTCTAGGGACAGGGCTCTACATTCCACTATGTGCTTGTGTGTTTACTACTTCGATATTATTTCACTGTTCATGGACACTCTTGTATGCTTAGCATACATTTCGGTATCCACAGACACTGAATTACTAACTTACTATTAGGGGTGGGCTCTACTAGTAGGGATAGTAGGTTTTGCAAGGGTTGGGGCATGTTTACGTCTCCGTAGAGCACTTGTACACGCCCCCTGCACTCGCACACATTGAATGTGCACGTGGAGGGTGCGGTGGCACGCCCTCATACATATTCATATGGTGCTGCTGTGCCATCTGGAGGGAGGACGCTCGGCGCAAGGCTAAAAGTGTCCTTGTGCCGAGCTTCTTGAATCCCAGGGATTGTTTTGAATGCGAAAGTGCTTAGTTATTTTCATTAAAATTTACCTCTGCATGTGTTTGGACTTTGCTGCATTTTCTTTTGCATACCATCTGTTGGATTTGCTCACCACTACTTTTCTTGTTGCTATTTTTGATTGAAAAAATGCCATTGAAACACTCCCCCAGATTCTGCAAGCCTTGCACGGAGTGCAGGATTAGTGCAGGAGCTCTAGCAGGCAATATGTCTGCCGTGCAATCCAGGAATAGCCTGTAGGGGCATGCACGAGTGCTCCTGTACTAGTCCTGCACAGACTCAGCCCCTGTATGCAAATTACCCAATTTTCAGGAGAAATCCATGCAAATTAGTTGAATTTGCAATCCAGGAAGCTGAAAACCGGCCGTGCAGGACTAGTGTAATCTGCAGAAATGTACTCTGTTAGTAACAGAGTACATTTCTCCAAATTCCAAAATGGAGCCATGACAGCTCCAAATAAAGGGTGCATATCATTCAGGAAGCATGCCAATGGCCAAGTATAAGGCCACTGGCATTGAAAACAGTGCAGAAAATTAAAAAATCAACTTTAATTTTTTTTAACTGATCTCGGCCGTTTAAGTGTAGGGCAGTGGTGCGCAAGCGGGATCGTTGGGAAAATAAGAAAATAAACCAAAAATAAACATTTTAACTAAAATCACTATTCTGCCATTAAAGTCAATGGCAGACAGAAGACAACATGACCAGTGAGTAGTTGTTGCTAAGGGGGGAGTTTCAGTGTAAGACATGTAACTATACATTAGCAGGCAATCTTATGCAAATGAGGGGAATGATAGTGAATCCCAGATTTCCCCAGCATGCTAGTCAGCTCCCAACAGTGTAAGAGCAAGAATAGCTTGAAGCAAGCCTAGAAGTTAGCTGACATCATAGGGGTGTGTGTCAGGCATAATGTAAGTTGATTTGAGCCCTGTGGCTCAGGTTTGCTACTAGCTTAGCACAGCTAGGCAAGGACGTGTCTGAGTCTGCCTAGCACTCTTTACATTGTCTAAGCAGGTGTGCTCGCCGTGCACCGGGTTTTAAAGAAAAAAAAAAGGTGAACCAGGAAATAGCAGCTCTGTGCACATTTGAGCACTGTGTTTGTGCTGCGCACCCCTGGGCTTAAACAGGAAGGCAATGGGAAGGGAAAACTGTAGTAGGAAGTTAATCAAGGAGAACTAGCATAGTTATAGTTGGCAGGTGAAATGTTTCAGAATCACCAATTACACAGGCAGCAGACCAGCCCAGCCCAGAACACTACTATAAACTATGCAACCACCTTCCCCTCTGGTTTTTCCCATACTCTACACCACCGGTGTATACAAGCAAGGAAGTTTTAACAAACAAAGCTACAAAATGATAGAGGCTGCAGCAGGCATCATACATGTGCAAGAGGCTGAGGGTAGTGAGGATGTGAATGCTGCCGATTAACCCAGAGTGAGGAGACGGAGAAGAGTGCACAGACCCAAGGTAACCTACTAGGGTCTACATGAGATGGAGATAGTGGAGCACTATAGGGTGGACAGGGACCTTCTACAGCAAATTGTTGAGCTGTGCCAGCCACACCTGACACACCGAACTGACCAAGGGGAACCCATCCCAGTGGATATCAAGGTATGTGTAGGCCTAGGAATACTAGCCACAGGTACCTCCCAAAACTCAACTGGGGATATCATGGGGATCTCACAGGCATCAACATCCAGAGTATTCCACCAGTTTCTGGATGCCATTTAAGCACATGCTAGTGAGCACGTATATTTCCTCAACACCCGTGAGGTGTTGGCCAGCAATATGCATCTCTTCCACCAAATAGCAGAATACCCTGAGGTAGTGGATGCTATAGACTGCATGCACATATGCATCAAAGCACCACCTGGTACATCAACCACAGGGGCCTCCCCTTCATTGACTGCCAGGTCGTGTGCGATGCCCAGGGCAATATAATGAATGTGTGTGCTGGCTGCCCTGGAAGCTATCATGATTACCACATCTGGCATCTGACGCAGCTGTACCAGTGACTTGCCAATGGGGACCTCCCCTTTGGTCATCTAGTGGGGAATGCTAGTTACACACTGGAACCGTGGCTGATGACACCCATCAGAAATGCACACACACTTGAACAAGAATGCCATAATGAGGCACATGCACAGACCAGACTTATAATAGAGCATGTGTTTGTGATACTCAAGTCACGGTTACGGTGCCTGGAAACAGCCGGTGGAGCTTTGCAGTACTCACCAGCTACATGTACTCAAATTGTTATGGTATGTGCAATGCTACACAATATGATCCTCTGGAAACAGCTGCAGCAGGAACAGCACGGGGCAGGGACACACAACCCCCCACCAATGCCAAGGCCTGCCCAGGCACAGAGTGACTTGGAGGAGGAACAACCTGAGCCTGCCCCAGTAGTCAGATGGAGGTGTGCCCAGTATGCCCTGGCCTTGGCAGAGAGGCAACACATAACACATACACTGACACAGTAGTGACCCAGGGAATGACACTTTTCTCTGACTCGCACATACAGTAAAATGGATGCTAAACATAATACTACCTGCGCTCAGCCATGTATAGGGAGTGTACTATGTGCATCCAACATAGGCAGCCCTCCAGCACCATCCTCAATACTGGCACACCCACAAAGTAAGTCAATCAACTTACCAATTGTCAAATGGAGTAGAATGTGTCGTTACCTGTATCTATGGTATGGATGTGAGCATGCAAGGGAATTGGGTGGCTGAATGTTATGGCAGCAGATAGTAGACACCCATAGTGGCACCATGACATCTGTAACACATACCTGAGTCACCATAGTAGACAGTACTACACAGGGTGACAAAATCCACTGCAGGAAATGTGCTGGGTATCGTGTGTCCATATAGCTAACACATGCCAGTCAGGGAGGTCCACATACCCAACAACAGTCTCAGCCAGCAGGACAGGTGTAGACAAACACAAACAGAGGCTGTGCTATGGCCACTGAATGATGCCTATGAATAACCCCCCCAGGCCTACACAGACAGACTATAGCAGGTCAGGCAGTGGGATGTTAGTTCTGAAGGGTAGAATGTCAGACACTAATATGTAGGGCAACCAAAGCTAAGACCTGTAGTACACCGATATGCCTCTAGTCAGTATGATAGATTAGAATACAGAATGAAATGGAATAGCTGACATACCAGTACAGACATAGCAAATGTGTGCAAGTGTCAGGTGTGACCCCCATCCTATGTAGACATGTAGAAACAGTAAGGTATGCCCCCCAATCATGTGTAGAAATGTAAAATCAGTCAGGTGTGTCCCTCCACAACACTATGTAGAAATGTAGTAACAGTCAGGTGTGCCCCCCTTCCATTTCTATGTAGACATGTGGAAACAGACAGGTATGCCCATTCCCCCAATCCCATGTAGAAATGTAGTGACACTCAGGTGTGCTACCCCCAATCCTGTGTAGAAATGTAGTAACATGTATGAGTAGGCATAATACGAGTGGACCACAGATGCCCAGAGGTGGCCAAGGTAGCAGGATAGGTTGTAGCATTTGCACAATATGTAGGTCTGTGTGTGTTAGGATGGTGTGTGTTTCATAATGTGTGAGAGTGGACAGTATGTATGCATGTTGAAGTAAGACCTGGTGACCATTGCCCACTACTGCTGATGACACACAACTGCAAGGGCTACAGACAATCCCCACCAATATAACAAATGCTAGTAGTAAGGCATTGTAAATGTATGGTGGTAATATGTGTCACAATCTGAAAGACTGACATGGCATGGCTGCTGGGCTAGATATACAAACAGTACACAGGGGAAAGTACCCCAGACATACAGTATATATTGTGTCACTGTGAAATGGCGACACCCTTGGATTTGTACATATATGTATGCATCACAGTAACTGGACCTGTAGTAGGGGGTACCGGTGATATCTGCCTGAACACCTGCAGATCACAAAGGCGGTAGGACTGATGTATTGGGAATCAGCTGATGTACCTGCACATGCCATCATAACTGGAATGCCCCATGCATATCTGTGTGTCAGATGCAAGTAGTGTCCATAGCACACATGCACCCAGCTGGCACCTCTCTGGTAATATCCCTGCTGTGGGGAATGAGTACAGTAAGACCCCATCTGTATATGGCAATAGCGGAAGACTGCAGCATGCAGTGCAGGTGTCCCATGTAGGTGTGTCCCTAGCTGTAGGTAGCAGCCTGCCAGCATCCACACCACCTGATCAAGACTGATAGAAGGCAATGGCATAAACACCTATCACACCTACCCTGTCACCCCAGGGGAATATACTGTATGGTGGTCTGGGACTGTAGGACTGACAGAATGCAACAGCCTGCCACATCTGGCCTGCAGCAACTCCTAATGCCTCACAGGCTTCTGCCAAAGGCCTGTGTCTCACATGTACTGCCAATTCATGTTATGTTATAGACACCTAAATAACAACATAACACACTCCACATAAGCCATATGCAAGCCCATGTGGACTAACCACAGTAACATGTCCACCATGTCCCTCTGCATGAACTGTGGACCAACACTAACTCACACCTGTGATGGGGTGATACCCTTAGGGAAAGTATCAGAGCATGTATGCATAATGTATGGAAGAGGTTAGAATAACAGAGGGGGGTGTGTGAGCATGGGCAGCATGGAATGTGCAGGGTCCAATACCAAGCTGTGTGCACACACTATCTCTGGCTGCAGACACATAAATGGGTGGCTACACACCTGCCCATACATCACAATAGAGTAAATGTCCTGACTCATGGCCCCTGCCTCTGGCTAACCTATGCGAATCTGTACAGCTGTGAGGCATTGCCACAGCAAGATAAGCCCATACTGTCATGTTGATGGGCAGACAAGTATGGGATCCTCTGCCAGCACTGTACCAAGGTGCTGAACCGGATACACAAACCCAGCAGCAAGTGTCTGCAGCTCCCCGTCCAGAATGGCATAACTTACCACAAATAAATAGGTGTCTGCCCACAATACAGGACACAGCTGCAGTCACCCTTGTTACCCAAGTCATCACTGTGAGCAAGAATGTCCACCTGACAGCACATGAGGACAGAAAACATCACTGTGTATAACAGTACACATGTCTGAATACCTCTGCTAACAGCAGTACCATGCAGCTGAAGCAGCACAGACACAATTGCCTACAGTACACACTATCCCCTGCACAGTTTGTCCCCATATTGCCAAATCATCAATGGATACCCTGCAGAAACAGTATGCTACCTGTAGGTGTACAACACAAAGGTCTGCACTACAGTACAAACTACCTGGAATTGATCCACACATTCATTACAGAAGGGCATACTGGGTATGTTCACACACTTAGAGAAATGAAGGCAATGTCAGTCAACAACATACTGAAAGGTCATACTGGGCATGCTCACACACTTAAACAAATGAAGGCTATGTCTGCAAACAACAGTGGACCAGACATATCTAACAGTTGCAGATGTTAGTGCAGACACTCCTCAGTATGCACTACTCATGCTTTGCACACACACTGGACAGGAATACAGGCATATATCCAAGGACAAATCACTATAATAAGCCAAAAGTAGACATACATAGATGTGTTGAAGAGAGTGACTGTCACAAAGGGCCATCCATTATGAGGCCTTTCCCACCCCGAACACAGCCAAATGGCTACAACCACATGAGGTTCAGATGTCACTCACTGTAGACCTTAGCCACTGGTATCTGCCAGCATTATGGACTATGTGGTGCAAGTGCTAGCTGTGCAACATGACTGTACAAGGAAGTAGTCATCTAGCAGCTGTATACACGTACCTGTGGGCTATAACCCTGCGTGTGCTCGCATGTGGTGTGTCAACCTCTAGATGAATGAGTTATGGCCCGTGCACACACACTGCCCTCCCCATAGCCCTACTATGACAAGCCTGCTGAGGTCATTCACTTTGAAATACACCCTTGTGAAAGGTGTAGTCCAGTAATCTCCATGGCACTTCCTATAACTGCTTACTGCTGTAGTGTGATAAACTAGTTAGGTAGGAGGTCTAATCCCAGACATGGCAACTGTGTGTGTGTGTGTGTGTGTGTGTGTGTGTGTGTGTGTGTGTGTGTGTGTGTGTGTGTGTGTGTGTGTGTGTCTGTCTGTGTAGAAAGCAATGCTTTTTAGGCTAGTCACACTCACTATACTGTGAAATACACCTCTTGGAAAATTGTATCCCAATAATCTCTGTGGCGCATCCTATGACTGCATACTGCTGTAGTGTGATAAACTAGTTAGGTAGGAGTTCTAATCCCAGACATGGCAAGTGTGTGTGCCTCTGTCTGTGTAGAGAGCAATGTTTTTAGACTAGTAACACTCACTACAAGTCAAATGCCCTACTTTGGCCAGGCTGCTGATGCGATACACTGTGAAATACACCTTTTGGAAAGCTGTACCCTAGTAATTTCTGTTGCACATCCTATAACTGCATACTGCTGTAGTGTGATAAACTAGTTAGGTAGGAGTTATTATACCAGACAAGGCAACTGTGTGTGTGTGTGTGTGTGTGTGTGTGTGTGTGTGTGTGTGTGTGTGTGTGTGTGTGTGTGTGTGTGTGTGTGTGTGTGTGTGTGTGCCTCCATCTGTGTAGAGAACAATGCTTTTTAGGCTAGTCACACTCACTACAATTCAAATGCCCTACTTTGGCAAGGCTGCTGATGCCATACACTGTGAAATACACCTTTTGGAAAGCTGTACCCTAGTAATCTCTGTTGCACATCCTATAACTGCATACTGCTGTAGTGTGATAAACTAGTTAGGTAGGAGTTCTTATACCAGACAAGGCAACTGTGTTTGTGTGTGTGTGTGTGTGTGTGTGTGTGTGTGTGTGTGTGTGTGTGTGTGTGTGTGTGTGTGTGTGTGTGTGTGTGTGTGTGTGTGTGTGTGTGTGTGTGTGTGTGTGTGTGTGTGTGTGTGTGCCTCCATCTGTGTAGAGAACAATGCTTTTTAGGCTAGTCACACTCACTACAATTCAAATGCCCTACTTTGGCAAGGCTGCTGATGCCATACACTGTGAAATACACCTTTTGGAAAGCTGTACCCTAGTAATCTCTGTTGCACATCCTATAACTGCATACTGCTGTAGTGTGATAAACTAGTTAGGTAGGAGTTCTTATACCAGACACGGCAACTGTGTGTGTGTGTGTGTGTGTGTGTGTGTGTGTGTGTGTGTGTGTGTGTGTGTGTGTGTGTGTGTGCCTCCATCTGTGTAGAGAGCAATGCTTTTTAGGCTAGTAACACTCACTACAAGTCAAATGCCCTACTTTGGCAAGGCTGCTGATGCCATACACTGTGAAATACACCTTTTGGAAAGCTGTACCCTAGTAATCTCTGTTGCACATCCTATAACTGCATACTGTTGTAGTGTGATATACTAGGTATGAGTTCTAATCCCAGACATGGCAACTGTGAGTATCACTGTCTGTGTAGAGAGCAATGCTGTTTAAGCTAGTAACACTCACTACAATTCAAATGCCCTACTTTGGCAAGCCTGCTGATGTCATACACTATGAAATACACCTTTCAGAAAGCTGTAGCCCAGTAATCCCCGTGGCACGTCCTATAACTGTGTACTGCTGTAGTGTGATAAATGAGTTAAGTAGGAGTTCTAAACCCAGACATGGCAACTATGTGTGTGTGTGTGTGTGTGTCTGTCTGTGTAGGGAGCAGTGCATTTTATGCTAGTCACACACACTACAATTCAAATGCCCTACATTAGCAATCCTGACGATGTCATTCACTGTGAAATACACCTTTGGAGAAGGAGTACTCCAGTAATCCTAATGGTGCATTCTATAGCAGCTTCATGATGTTGTGTGATATAGAACTCTAGTAGGGGTTCTACTCCCACACATGGCAGTTGTGAACGTTTTGTGTGTGTTTCTATGTCTGTGTAGGGAGCAATGCAATTTAGGCTAGCCACACTCACTGCAATTCAAATTCCCTACTTTGGCAATCCTGCTGATGTCATTCATTGTGAAATACTCCTTTGGGGAAGGTGTACTCCAGTGATCCCCATGGTGTGTCCTGTAACAGCTTCATGCTGTAGTGTGATATTGAACATCTGGTAGGGGTTCTATTCCCACACATGGCAGTTGTGGATGTTTTGTGTGTGTTTCTATGTCTGTGTAGTGAACAATGCATTTTAGCCTATCCACACTCACTACAATTCAAATGCCCTACTTTGGCAATCCTGCTGATGGCATTCATTGTGAAATACACCTTTTTGGGAAGAGTACTCCAGTAATCCCTGTGGTGCGTCCTATAACAGCTACATGCTGTAGTGTGATATAGAGCTCTGGTAGGGGTTCTATTCCCACACGTGGCAGTTGGGGATGTTTTGTGTGTGTTTCTATGTCTGTGTAGGGAGCAATGCATTTCAGCTTAGCCACACTCACTACAATTCAGATGCCCTACTTTGGCAATCCTGCTGATGTCATTCAATGTGAAATACACCTTTGGGGAAGGAGTACTGCAGTAATCTCCATGGTGCATCCTATAACAGCTTCACGCTGTAGTGTGATATAGAACTCTGGTAGGGGTTCTATTCCCACACTTGGCAGTTGTGGATGTTTTATGTGTGTTTCTATGTCTGTGTAGGGAGCAATGCATTTTAGCCTAGCCACACTCACTACAAATCAAATGCCTTACTCTGGCAATCCTGCTGATGTCATTCGTTGTGAAATACACTTTTGGGGAAGGAGTACTACAGTAATCTCCATGGTGTGTCCTATACCTGTGCAGTGCTGTAGTGTAATAAACTAGTTATGTAGGAGTTCTAATCCCAGACATGACAGGTGTGTCTGTGTTTGTAAGTCGTACCCTGTGTGGAGGGGGTTGTTAATGTGTAATGACTGGACTCAATGTGGAGCGGGTTTTGCATATTTCTTATATGGTGGCCCTAGTATATATCACAATGTCCACCATACAGGAATAATAGATGTGAAATAGCTGAGAGGCTAGGGTGCAAATCCATACCCCTACATGTGACATCAAGGCCAGGAAAACAAAGTTAGCAACCCTAGTATCACCCAGCAAACACTCTCAACCCATGTCTTATATAGACACACATGCCTAGGCAACAGCCACTATGTGGGTAGTACCCTGCATATTGCCCACTGACAGTAACCATGGTGTGATTGCAGTGGGCTACAGGGGGCATGGCACCCTGTCCATCTGTCCAATAGGTACGTATATACTGACAGTGCACCTTCCCCATGTTCCCCACTGGACACCTGCAACACCTGTGGTGCCATCAAATGTGACCCACAAAGGACATACCATGCCTGAAAAACATGCTCTGTATGGACAGATGCCACTGACACCAGGGAATGCTGGTATCATGCTATCAATGTAGGTGCAGGGTAAACCTGCTGTCCATTAACAGTTTCCGCCACATGAGGCCAGGACTGACACATCTGATGATAACAATCTGTGTATACAACATGGGCCAGACACCCCAGGTACAGTTCCACATGTCACTGTACATGCATGTGGGAGGTGTGCACATCCCAGACACTGACCATGTCATGGACTAAGGAACATATACATGGCAAGCAATGCACAGCATTGGCCACATGCAATAGTCACCCAAGTGACTGGATGGTGAATACAATACCCACCTGTGTGGGCAAATCCAGAATCTACACCCCTGAGCCACAATGCAGACTATTGTCACCTGGGCTGATGCCAAGGTATACCCATCACCTAACCTTGTATAGCTGTCTGGCACAGTCAACCACTACACACCCATGAAGCAATGCACTCATGCATGTCAGTACTGGCACCATGTGTGTGTGTTGTATGATGCATATGATTACATTCACACTCACCACAACCCCCATTGGCATACTGAAGCATGCTGTCCAATGTCAGATGCCTCCACATACCCTTTGCCCATATAACCCCTGTATGACCCCTGTGGTGCATGTGATACCTGCACGGTAATGCATTGTGGAAATATCACTAGTGACGAGTTGTATTCCTGGCCCTGCCAAGTGTGTCAATGTGTGTGCATCCCTGTGAGAGTGTGGCTGTGTTGATACTGGCACCTGTGCATGTGCAAGTGTACTACACCTACTGTATAGCTACCATATCCCTGTTGCAGTTGTCACTCACCATCACATATACGTTTTGAAGGCTTCTTAACATGTAACCTATGTGGTGCATCCAATAACTGCATAGAAGTGTGATAGCACTGTATAGATGTCAGGGGTTTGATACCCTGTACTGGTAGGTGTGTGACACAAACATGCTTAACTTTTACTCTCTCACCCCTCCCTGACTTTACTTTGCCTCTGTCTACCTCTCTCACCCCCTCTCTGGTGGATGTGGAGAGCTACACCTGCTTTGCTTAGGCAGCAGCATGTGTATTTTAAGTGGTGCTCATTATAAACTGATGGCCTCTGCGCGGATTGCAGCCCTCCTCTAGCTGATTGCATGTGGAACAGCTGTGGTAACATTCCCATTGCCAATTGCATGGAAACACACTCCAATATCTTGGAACATCATGTTGGTGTTGGGCCTTTTCATTCACTGTGAGCAGGAACTCGTTCCATTGTTTGGCAAACAGCATCTCAGATGGATTGGGGATTTACCTCTAACAATATACATTGTGGAAACAGGACAACACACAGGAGGGGGATGTGCCTGACCTGACTACAGACTGTAAGTGCTGCTATACTGCATTTGGAGTAATGTTGGTTTAACAGGGTATGTGTGGATATGGCTGTCCTACATGTTTTAATAACTGCCATGCCAGTGCTATGTTTATGAGGAAACCCCATCTGTAGGGTCATCTGCAGACTGGGCAGTGTATGGTGCCTTTTTTTCATGTGTTACCCACAGACCACCTTTCTGTGAACTGCAGACGGTAGTGTGAGGATTGCAGTCTGTAGATGGTGACAGCCATGAGTGTTACTGACTTCATATCCCTCATAGGACATATGTTGCAACAAACCCTATTACAACAGTAAATGCATGAGGTTATCACAGCAACATTTCAATATTGGCACTGTACATGTGCCTCTAGCCACAACTCTGTCAACCTTTGTACATATGTCATGCAGTAAGAGGTGCATATCTGCTGCACACCATAATTAGTGACATCATATCTGATAACAAGCCAGTGAGATATCAGACTGTTACACATGTTATGTATAGTAGGGGTTTTATTTGATGACATAACCTGGACATTCTGTAGTTGTGTGTACAGTACTGAGGTATGTGTATGTAAGGTGAATGTCAACAGTGTGTGTATTGTCAGTAGGTACTATGGCCCGTGTACAGACTGTGGTAGATGTCATTGTTCTTGTTCCCATTCTATCTAAGGTTACATTCTGCTCCACTGTATGTTACCCTATTGGCTTACATGTTTGCAGAGCCATACACACACATGTCCCATACCACAGACAGGCATTGGACCACACTTTGTAGTGGCCCAGTAAATGTAGGGTTAGTGTGTGAGTGGCACATATAAGGATGCTGTCAAACAGATAGTCCATATACTGTAATATTACTCTAGCGTACCATACTTGTCTGTGGCTGTGTTCACATTGGCTGTGGTTATGCACATTCACACTGATATATCATACTCTGTGCTGTGACATGTCTGTAGAGCATGCTATATATGCAGGTACATGTGCATTCCCTAATAGGAAATGTAGGCCAGTTTTGAGCCAGTCTGCCTGTAGCCAGCACAGTGTTTTGTTACATGCCTAGCAGTTTAGTGTACTTACCCAGTGAGATGTCATGTCCAGATACTTTCCAGATGTACTGCTGCCGGGCCTCCCTTAACAGTCATGTATGTCATACAGAGCAGTGGGATGCTGTACAGATGTATGTCACTATCTAATGGGTAGTATGTGGCCATGGCATCTTTGTACCAGCAGTTATTATATATCAGGACAGACAGGGGTGTGTCAATGCATAACCTATGGGGGAAAATGTATACCAGTTGTTACATGTTATACCCATCGAGATGGCTGTTAACATCCACATAGTCAGGCTTAGTCCACATGTCTTGCACTAAGGGGTTCTGTGTATACCTCTGGACTGTCCAGAGTGTGTCAGTATGTCCACATATATTGGCCAATATCTCTGCTGTAGTCCACAGGAGCATTACGTGCTAGCAGGGGTACTGTACTATGATGTCCTTAGGATTTCTGTCAGCAGACAATGGCACACATGTTAAAAGCAGATGTGACCTCCCACACACACAATGTCTGTGAAGACAATCCCTATTACAGTAGCAATACTCTACAAATATACCTGCTATACACATCTGACATCCCCATGCACTACAAAGTTGGGAGTATAGGGGCTGAGGTAGGGCTATACTCCATGTTCAGCACATATGGTGAAAATATATGTATATATAATTATCCATATATCTATATAGATATATACACACATACAAACCAACATATATAGATGGATATGTATATGTACAATATATACATATCGACACCCAGATATATACATATACAGAGCAATATATGTCTACACATATACAGATAGGGATACATATGCACATATACGTATGGATATCTACATATATATTTTGACATTAGTAGGTATATCAGAATAGATATGTATGCACATATAGTTATAGATATCTACATATATACCAACATAACTAGGCATATCTGTACACATAGAATGTGCATACAAATATAGCTATATAGACATATATCTATATATACAGATACGTATATCGATATATACATATATCTATATATACATATATCTATATACATACATGTATATATATATATATATATATATATATATATATATATACATATATAGGTTCATAGGTTCATACTAGGCTATCTGCCCTAGGGCATTTATAAGCTATGCCCTTTTTCGAGGTTAGTATACTGTGCCTCTGTCTAACAGTGACACAGAAGTGATACCCGGGGTAAACCTACGATCTCCCATCCACTCATCAAGATTCCTCTTGAAGAGAGTCAATGAGGGACTCTGCCTAACCTGGACTGGGATTTTATTCCAGAGTGAAGGGAGCCTCTGGGTTATGAATCTGTCCCTCCAGCATGTCCTATTTATTTCAGTGCTGAGGTTCAAGTCTCTCAAGCGCGTAGCTCGATGGGATTTGGATTTTCTGAGGTGCAGCATGTCCATTAATTCTGGGTTGGACATGGCTTTATATGTCAGGCACAGATTGCCTCTGAGCAGGTGGTATGCCACTGAGTAGAGCTGGAGTTTCTTTAACTGGGCAGCATATGGCATCTGTTTGAGCCCTATGATCCTCTTGGTGAGGTACTTTTGGGGTCTTTCCAATTGCTGCAGGTGTCTGGTAAGGTACATCCCGAAAGGGGCATTGTACTCAATTATGGGCCTGATGAGGAATGAGTAAAGAGGCACGATGACCTCCCCTGATCTAGATGTGAATCCCTTCATGATTAGGTGGGCTATATAAAATGTTTTTCTAACCACTTTGGCCACGTGGTTGTCAAATAAGAGATTGCTATCAACTTAGGTCTCCAGGTCCCTAATTACTTCTGTACTTAATGGATTACCACCTATGTGGTAATTTGTGGGCACTTTGTTTTTGCCAAAGGGAATGACTATACACTTTTTGGCATTTAACTTGAGGCCATGGCTCTGGCACCAGTTGTCTGTTTCTATGAGGCCCTTTTGGAGGATGCTTGTGTCGGCTGGAGAGTCGATTATAGCGCACAGTTTGCAGTCATCAGCGAAATTAGTCAGCCACAGTCTTTCCGTGTTGGCCTGTACCTCAGAGAAATATATACCAAACAAGAGAGGTCCCAGGACTGAGCCTTGTGGGATGCCACTTGTAACTGGTTTGGAGTCTGACATGGCTCCAGCAATTCTAACCATGTGGGTTCTGTCCTTCAGCCAGTTTGCAACCCATCTAGTGACATAGGGGTTTATATTTAAGCTGGTGAGCTTATCTATAATGCCCATGTGGGGTATTGTATCGAAGGCTTTTGCGAGGTCCAGGTAGGCTGTGTGGACCACCTTCCCCTCGTCAATGGCCTTGGTGACTGTTTCAAAGAAATCAACTAGGTTTAAGAGGCAGGATCTGCCCTTAACAAAGCCGAACTGGGTAGGATCCAGTGTCTGTAGGTCCCCAATATCTTTATTTATGAGGTCCATGATGATCCTTTCCATAGCTTTGCAGACCAAGCTAGTCAGGCTTATGGGGCGATAGTTTCCAGGATCCGTTGATGCACCACCTTTGTGGAGAGGGACCACTGTTGCTGTACGCCACTCTTTGGGTACATATCCGGTAGAAGGGCTGAGATTGAACAGTAGTTTTATGTTTGGGTTTAGCTCTTCTTGGAGTTCATGTAGGACGCAGCCCGGGACACCGTCTGGTCAAATTGATGCTGTGTTTTTTGCTTTGGAGAGGGCAGCTCTTACCTGAGCATCTGAGATGTCAGGAGGGCAGCACTCTGCTGGGATAAATATTTGCCCTTTTGGTGGGGAGGGGGGGAGAAGTTTGCGCTGAACCTGTCAGCTAGGATGTTGGCAATGTCTGTGGGTTCGGTGTATTTTTTGTCATTTTGGACTAATTCTGAGCATATCTGGGCATTCCCACCCAGGTTCCTAACATAACTAAAGAAAGCCTTGTGATTATCCTTAGTGTCCTGTGCAATTTTTCTCTCGAAGCTGGCCTTAGACGATTTTATGAGTGCCTGTAGCTTTTTGCTAATACTGATCAGAGATGCCTTCCCTTTTTGGGATTTTGCTCTATCATGTAGTAGCTTCCTCCTTCTATTGTATAGTTTGTTTATGGCTGGGGTACACCAGACAGGACGTCTGCCTTTGGAGGATTGGGTCTTGGTTTTATTTGGGATTGCATGATCCATGCATTCCTGAAGGTGTTCATAGCATGCATTTATAAAGGATTCTGCGGTCTGGGCCATATTTTCCACAGGCCCGGGGGCTTTGAAGGATTCCACCTCGATTTTGAGGAGTGTGAAATTTGCTTTAGAGAAGTTTTTCACTGTGGTTTTCATGGCAGGGGGTGGAGTCGGGATGTGAATATCCAGTGAGATTAGTTTATGGTCTGATCTTACCAGTGAGGGATACACTTCTGGTCTGGAGCATAGAGTCCCCATGTTGGTGATGATCAGGTCCAGTATGTTTTTCCCTCTTGTGGGAGTGGTAACAAGTTGTACCATAGCATTTGAGTTTATAAATTCTAGGAACCTTTGGGCTAGGGTGTTGGAGCTAGAGTAATGCTCCCAGTCTATGTTTGGGTAGTTGAAGTCTCCCAATATAATGGTGTTTGGAGAGACCTTCATATTTTCCAGTGTTCTCAGGAAGGCCGAGTGGGGTTCCTGGGTTTGGAAGTGGTCTGTAGCAGGCTATAAACTGGAAGGCAGTTTTACCCACTGTTAGTTGCACATGGATAGTCTCTGATGATTCGTGCTGTGCCACCAACCTGGAGGTGTCGGTATCTTTGACGAATATTGATACTCCCCCTCCTTTTGTGGTACTGTCCAAGTTTTGGGGCCGAAAAGCATGGTATGAGGTATAACCTGGTAGTGCTGGGGTGCTCTCGGGAGCCTTGAACCAGGTTTCTGTTACTGAACAGATATCAATGTTCTCCATGCTAAGGAGAGTTTCGAGTGCATGCATCTTGAGGTTTAGACTTCTGGCATTGAGTAGCATTACTCTTAGTTTCTTATCCCTTGTGATACCTATGGAGGTGGGTTTGTCTTTTGAGCCTTGCCTAAAAAAAGCACTATGGGGGTAGCAAGAGCCTTTGCCAATATCCGAAAGCCCAGGGGTGACAGGTGCAAGCCATCCCTAGCGAAGCATCGTGGCTTATCGAGCATGTCATCCCAGGCTGACAGGCATTGGATCCCCTTTGAATGACACCAATACTTAAGCCAATTGTTGAAATTGATCATCTTGTCTTCATATTGTGGCATCATTCTTGGTGAGGGTAAGATGCTACTCAAGGTCAGGGTCATACCGGCCTGGGCTACATGCTCAGAGAGCTCCTCTATGTCTCTTTTCATGTAGTCCAGGGAGGTACGTCTCAGGTCATTCACACCAGCATGGACAATGACTGAGTCATATTTGTACTTGCCTTGGAGTGACCTGAGTGCTTGTGTTATGTGGTGGATCCTAGCGCCCGACAGGCAGCTCACCGTGACCTTCTCCTTGTTCAGCCTGGTGAGCGGGACGTCAGTGTGCCTGACGATAGAGTCACCTATTACAAGTGTATCAGGTGTGTTGTTTAGCCTTAACGGCTGTGACTGTTCGGCACACTGGCTTTGTGAGCTATGTGTTGCACGTGTTTTGTTTTGGGGTAGCAGTTGCTTGGGTGTCTGCTTTGGAGGTCTCTGCTGCTTAGGCAGATTTTTATTTAGTGCCTCCGAGTATGTTTTTGTGTATTTATGTGTTTGGTTTGCTGTCGTGGTAGGTCTATGTGAGACTGGAATTGTAGTGAGTGTGGTTTCCTTCTCCTCCTGACTGGTTTCGCCAGTACTGAGTTGAGGGAGCTTAGCCTCCAGTATGGCTATATGTTTGCATCTCTCACATGTGTTGGAATTTGTTGGGAGGAGGAGAGGGTTGTCTGTGTACATGAGGCAGTTGTAACATTGCCTCAAGATTCCCAGATTCACCAGCTGGACCTGGATATGTGTACATACGAAGAGATGTACACATGGCCATATATATGTAGCACTATACAGATGTGTATACAGACATATGTATGATTATACATGTGTATTTACATGTAGACATATATAGACCTATTATATGTATACAACCACATTCCTGTCATGAATAAACTCACGGTTGTGTATACCCTACCAGATGTATCTCACCGTATGTATCTGCTATGTGCACATTATGATAAAACAACATATGTGATGCAACAGTCATATTAATAAGGACTACACAATTCGGGAACTAAAGGTAATTGTTCAATACTACTCAATATGTGTATTGACAGCTATATGGTAAAACAACAGCTGTTTTCACAGTGGTCATGGCATAGTGGTTAAGTGTTGTGACTTCAGGGTCCTGGGTTCAAGATCTGCAAGGGCTGTTCATTTTGTTGCTGGGCAGAACAAGGAATGTCAGATACAGAGTGGTTAAGGTTGTTTTAAGCAGCTTTAAGTGGGTTTACGTGGGTTTGTGTGAAGCTAAGCAGTGCTGAGCTATGGGTAAATGTACGGGCACTTAAACAGCATAGGCTTCACTTACCAGTGCAAAAATCAGCTCAGCTGTTATATTGCAGCAATGTTGATACTTGCTAAGCATGGCTTAGCCCTGGTAACCAGGTCACACCACCCAGTCTGCTAATCTGTAGTAAGTGTATGTAATGTCACATACAATACATGCTCCTATGTGCTGTCATTACTGTAGCAAAGGGTGTGAGTGTCATGTGTGGGACACAGACATATATGAGGCCTGTACAGCAGTGTTATCCATGTGATTGTGTTGAATACAGGTGTAGTAGCCCGGGGTACATGCTGTCACACTGGCATGTAGTGTATCATGGCAGTACTACTGTTGACAGTGTAACCCAGGCAAGTGCAGAGTGCTAAATGTAGTACTGACAACAGGCACACCTGTAGACATAGCTGGACACTGAGGCCTCCCTGTTGTATCCATGGTTTGTGAGCTGTGCCACAGTATATACCCCTTACTGGGTAATGATCCATCATGTGGAATGTAACTGTAGACTGTCTGTACAGCACATGTTAGTGATGGCATCCAACATGTAGTTATGGCATACATATTGTTGTCAGATGTCTATCTGTCAACACACTCATGGTACTGCATAGCTACTTGCCAAGCTGATGACTGTCAGTCCCTCTACAGATGTGCAGATGGCAGGTATCCAGCTGGGATATGTACAGGCAACCTAAGCTTGATTGACACTGACATTTCTGCCCAGCTGTGTAAGAACTGGCACATATAGGAGATGTCACCCTGTACACACCACATGCCATGGGTACCTCCACTACACTACCACAGTCAACAGAATATGATTGGGTACAGGTCTCCATCACAAACACTAACCATGTGTTGTAATGCATGTTGCATACATGTCAACTTGATCACCTCAGTGGCCATGTGCAGGAGGCACCTGGAGGATTGACTGATGCATGTCATTCTCACCCTGAGGGTCACCACAGTAGTGTCTGTTGATAGATTGCCTGCTGCCACCTGGCAGGTGGCAGGATACCACTGTACACACAACCTCTACACAACCCATCTCCCCTTGGACAATAGCTAGGTATATAGCTATGACCACCTGCAGCGATGCACCCCTGTACTGACACATGTGTACATTTGTGTGACTAAGTATAAAAGTGTCTGAGTGTTAGCACACCTGTACTTGGGAATTCCATGAGGCCCTTCACAACCAAAGCAACACACATTGCATTAGTCAGTCATGGTTGCTGCTGTATAGGACATTACATGTACCCTTTTAATCCCCCCATACTGGCTACATGAGCCTTGCAATACCAGCACAACAGTGTTTTACAAATGGGTTGATAGGCATGGGATACCCATTGTGTTCTAGCATGTGTGTGCAGTTGTGCATGTCCGTATATCTGTAGTGTACAGCATTCTGAGGCCACATACTCCTATTACAATACCCATTGCCACACAGTAGTACAAATAGTGTTGTTGCTGCCCATAGGTGAGGCATGACATTGCAACACCCTACTACACGTGTGGCATGTGCATTAGATGCATATCCCTGTAGTACCACTGTTGGAGTATACTATGGGTTGTATCACAATCATGGCTAATGTGTGATGGTGGATATGGCAGAGTGTCATTATGGGTTTCAGGGAGAACAATATCTACTGGGGGATGTGGGTGCTGTGCACACTGTCATTACACCAAGGTACACCCGGTATATGTCCCATGTACCACGTTATGGTTACCACTGTCACCATCAACCATACAGGTATCTGATACCACAATCCAAGCCAGTTATGCATGTGCTGTGTGCAGCCTACCTCTAACACATTGGACACACAGTCAAGTTAGTTAACAGCGATAGGCCCTGGTATCTCGGATGTGTGTCTGGCTGTTATGTGTCTGTTAATGTATATATGACGGTATGTCACATTACGTATTGTCTATATACACCCATTACATCCCCCATTAGCATACTCTACATGTCTGGGGATGTTCTGCATGTAACATATAACCTGGGACACACCTCACTCTAAATGCTGTGTGGTGTGTGCAATGTAAGTCACATACTTCAGTATCACTACATAGCTAGGTAGGGGTCTAGTCCCAGTGTTGCCAAGTAACATTGTGTGTGTATGTGGATGGGTCTACATCAGGTCGGCTCAGCGGGTCCCCTGTCCATGTGGCACAGGCAATATCCGTATTAGTAACCTGTGACATGTGTTCAACTGCATGCCAGATATGTCACAGCCATGGTGTCACCACAGTGCCATACCCCATTTTGGAATATGACTGCAGACCATCCTCGTGCTGACACATGTACACCTACAACACAAATGGATAACATTATAGGGAACGCAATCAACCAGTGTTACTAACAGCTGTAATGCATCATTGCTGGATAGCTGCACTACCTGCCATTTATGCATTACACTTTACCCTTACAACATGTTACACTGCAGTACTGTGGTACACTGTAGTACAGTCACCATGTGCATTAGAACCATGTTAGCCTGTCCCTGCATTGAGGGTATGGATGACAGGGATGTGGCACAGGTATCATAATATGCACAGGGTGTGATGTTGGTTTGCCAGAGGCCGAGGGTGGGCCATACATTTGAAACCATGTGTGTGGGTGAGGGGTGTACTGTGGTGAGCTGGGTGTGGTGATGTGGTGTGTGTAGGTATGGGGTTGCCCTAATTTGTTTGCATAGTGTATAGGTATGCATGCACACAGTTCTGCCATGTGGCTGCCCTACACAGGAGTTTATGGACAGCTGCAGACCATGCCTGGCAGGGTGTGCAGTTCACTGCCTCTGGCCATGGACACATGGACTGTGCCTGCCAGGGGTTCCATGGGCACGTCCAGGTACAGGCCTCGATGTGCCACTTTCACCTGCTGATGACAAATGTCCACTGGTACCAGGTCCTTCCTTGGACTGGCCAGGACCACGTGCTCATGGCCTGCTGTGTTGTGGTGTGGACAGCACCCCCCGCAGTGCCGGGGCTCATACTGCCACTACAGGAGCTCCTTGTGTCCTATCACATCCACGTTGAGTACCAGCTGTTGGCGTTACTGGCCTACGTCCATGCTGCCGTCGCCGCACTCCCACATATTCAAGCATGGACAGATCACGGTTGATGAGGGCCATCATCTCACCAGACCATCTATCCATGAGCTCAGCTAATCCACGGATGGCACCAGCCAGTTCACGGGTGTTGTCATTTGCAGATGTGAGAGCAGCCCTCTGCAGCCTCAAGCCCTGTCTGTAGCAATGTTCCTTATGTGCCTGCACCACCATGGCAGCCTGAAACATGCACCTACTGGTACCAGCTATGTCACCTCTGCCAGGGGCATGATGTCCAGTGGCTCTACCATGAGCATCCTGGGACATCTGCCTATGTGGTGCCTTGCCAGACATTCAGCTATGCCTGCTGCAACCAGACACAGTAGGCATGGTTACCACACTTTTCTGTGCACTGCCACTGAACACAAGCTGTCCCTCCACTATGGCCACTGATGGGGTGTGTATAGGCATTGAAACTGTGTGCGGGGTTGGGGTGGCTAAAAGAGGGATGTCAAATGCAAGTGCAGTGTCGGCCACTGACAACCACACCTGTGACTTAACATTACTATTGTCATCTTCGGTGTCTGTATGGACACCAACATCAGACTGCATGCAAGAGGGACCCTGACCCACCTCATCACCTGTGGGGGAAAACAATAAATGCACTTTAAAACCTGTACAGCATTGCCTAACAGTATATACACGTGCACACACACACACACACACACACACACACACACACACACACACACACACACACACACACACACACACACACACACACACACACACACACCTCCGTAATATCTACCTGTCCATGGCTTTACACAGTCCCACATATATGTCCATGTGGTATCCCATCCACAAGCGGTCACAACACAAAGCTTGTTGCTACTTTACCTGCCTGACCTGTGTGTAGTGGTTTTACATGGCCTCACTTCTGTCATTTGGTATGCACCCTCTGTATGTCTGGACATAATGAGCATGGCCCCTATATGTGTGGGCTACTATGTTCTATCCATAATATCACGCAATGGTGTGTCATGTGTATGTAATGCTCAGTACATGCCAGATATGCTGCTCCTTCAGCCTATCATGTGACAACTGTAATATATGGATACACACCCTGGTATTGACTAATACTTCCTCAATGCATCTGCAGTGCTGCATACGTGGACTGTAGGTGACCTCTTTGCTGAATGCGATATTAAGGGTGTACCTGGTGTCTACCTTCCCTCGGGATGCCTGTTCCATTCTACAAACCATATTATATTATCAGCTGTCCTGTGATTACACACATGACAGGTATTCCTACTGTGTAACGTGGCAGTACATGTACATGTACTGCATGATCCCAGAGGGAGGTACTGCTGTATTAACACCCAACAATCACACATGCGCATGCATGACCAGCCACACAAACACACACACATGCACACAAGCATCCTTCATGCATCAACCTCCCTCCACTTCACCAGAGTGACCCTACAAACTCACTACCCACCAGGACGCACACACACATACAGGTGAGGTTGCACAATGAAAGTACACAGAGTCCTCCTATTACCCCTCTTTCAACAAGCATAACATATGGTACCCGACAGCATGCAGTGCAGCTATAGTCAATCCATGCTGGCAACAGTATACATGTGTATGATGCATGTGCTGTGTCATTAGGTGAAGGCCCTACCCCTGGATACCACTGCTCCCATGAACACGGTATTTCTGTGCACCTTTTCTGCACCCTGCCATGTACTGTACACCACGCCTCACAGGTGTATGGCCCATTGCTGAATATGTACTACTGTGTAGGTTATGTCAGCTTTAATGCTCACAGCCCCTATGTTTTCCAGCAACACATACCTGGTATGATATGTGGACAGATGTAATTTGTGAATGCCTGATGTCTGATGTACAGCTCTCAACATTAGCAGACCATGTATAACCAATCCAATGCTTTTACACTGACAACCATCAGAGCATACCATGGCTATGGGGGGTGTACATACCTTTATTGATTTGACGCACCCATCCTTGATCTGCCATGGGACCACATCACCGCATATCTTAGCAGTACACGACATGGCAAGTACGCCCTACACATGTGTGTCACTTTGCAGTGTCCCATACACTGAACACCACATGTTGCAGCCTAGACCCAGCTGATAATGTGGACTACTGTAATGTCTTATGCCATAGTATATCTCTGCAGCAGTTGCCATTGTCTTACAGGTATACACACTGGTGTTGAACTGTGTATGGCTGTTGTTCCGAACATGTCCCTACTCTAGGCCATGTCTCCCACCATTATGTTGCTTCCTGTGGACACATTCCACAATGACAAGATGTTAGTTATCATGCAGGTGTCTGACATACCCTTTCAATACCCCATCATGGTCACCCCTGTGATGCCGTGCATTTTACAGCAACAATACATGCACATGTACAGCATGCATTCAGGGTAGGTGTGTTAGATGTGTGCATGGAATATACCATTGCTATTACATGCCCAGCATGTTGGCAAGCATCTACATAAACCATACTCACCAGCTACAGGCTGCTGCCTTGGTGATATCCCAGAGGGACCTACATAAGAGGGCGAGAGATGCAATGTCAGTGGCCACAACTGTGGCAGTGCTACAGGGTGGGTGCAGTATTACAATACATCAATGGTATAGTTTCACTATACTACCACATCTGGACATCTGTTTATTACTACAATGCAGCAGCACAATATATCTATGACATGTCAGATATGCATGATCTACCTGTACCAATGCGGATGTATAAGTAACAGTGGTCCACTGGTGTGCCCTGTGTCCTTACCTGCATGCTCCTTGGCCAGTGTGTGGGTGCCATCCACCTCCACAAAGGTGTCCAGTGGTTGTTGGCTGGCTGGATGGGCAGGTGCCACGAGACTGGCCAGGAGCTCCTAAACACATGTCAGGGGGGAAGGATGGCATGGCCCCCTCATGTGGTGAGATGATCCCCCTGGTCTGCAGCAGCACACCAACAGGCATTAGGTTCATAGGTTCATAGGTAGGTACTAGGCTATCAGCCCGAGGGCATTTATAAGCCTAGCCAGAGTGTGTCAGCTTTTGCCATCCCATTGATTAATTAACTGAGCCTCTGTCAAGAAGAGCCAATAAAGAGATCCCAGGGGTGTATTTTCTGTTATCCATCCACTCATCAGGGTTTCTCTTGAAGAGTGTTAGTGAGGGGCTCTTTCTAATGTAGTTAGGAATTTTGTTCCAAAGCTTGGGGAGTCTCTGTGACAGGAATCTATCCCTCCAGCATGTTCTATTTATTGTTGTGGCAAGGTTTAGCTCACTAGAGCGAGTGGCTCGCAGTGACTTGGATTTCTTTAGGTCGAGCATGTCCATCAATTCTGAGTTGGACATGGCTTTGTAAGTCAGGCAGAGATCACCTCTGGGTAAGCTATATGCCACTGAGTACAGCTGAAGTTTTTTCAGTTGGGTTGCATAGGACATATGTTTGAGGCCAGTAATCCTCTTGGTGAAGTACTTTTGTGGTCTTTCCAACTGTTGGAAGTGTCTTCTAAGGTACATTCCAAATGGGACATTGTACTCTATGATGGGTTTGATGAGTGATGAGTAGAGGGGCACTATAACCTCTTTATTTCTAGATGTGAACCCTTTAGTAATTAGATGGGCTACACAGAAGGATTTCCTAACTACTTTGGCAATATGATTGTCAAAGGAGAGATTAATATCTACCTGGGTCCCCAGATCTCTTATCACCTCTTCTGTATTAAGGGGGCTGCCACCTATGTGGTAATTCATGGGTGTTTTGTTTTTCCCCAAACGGGATGACTATGCATTTTTTGGCATTTAGCTTGAGACCATGACTTTGACACCAGGTGTCCGTCTCAGTAAGGCCATTTTGGAGAATGTCCGTGTCAGCCAGAGGGTCAGTTATGGCTCCCAGTTTGCAGTCATCGGTAAACTTGGTTAGCCATAGTTCTCCTGTGTTTGCCTGTACGTCTGAAAAGTATATGCCGAACCTTAGGGGTCCCAGGACCGAGCCTTGTGGGACACCACTTGTGACTGGTTTAGAGTCGGACCTGGAGCCCGCCATTCTTACCGTGTGAGTTCTGTCTTTAAGCCAGTTGGCAACCCATCTCATGACGTGGGGGTTTATGTTCAGGCTGTTGAGTTTTTCTACAATTCCCGAGTGGTGAATGGTGTCAAAAGCCTTGGCGAAGTCAAGGTAGGCTGTGTGAATCTTCCCCTCATCTATGGCCTTGGTGACTGTCTCAAAGAAGTTAACCAGGTTTAGTAGGCATGATCTGCCCTTAACAAAGCCGAACTGGGTCGGGTCAAGTGTTTGGAGGTTCCCAATGTCTTTTTTAATGAGTTCCATGATGATGCGCTCCATAGCCTTGCAGACCAGGCTAGTCAGGCTTATGGGGTGATAGTTACCAGGGTCAGTTGTGGCCCCTCCTTTGTGGAGTGGAATAACCGTTGCTGTGCACCATTCTATGGGCATGTAGCCTGTGGAGAGGCTGAGGTTGAACAGCATGTTTAGGTAGGGGGTTAGTTTTTTCTGTAGTTCGTGCAAAGACGCATTGCGAAGCAGGTCAGTACAATGATGCTGGACCTGCTCATCACTGCAGTTGTGCAGTCCGACATCAATGACCCTGTGGACTAGGTCATTCCACAGGGTGATGCACTCCTGCTGTTCATGGGCAGCCCTGCCAAACAGCACTGGGTAGTGCTGGATCAGTTGTGTGATAAGCACATCATTCTCAGCTGTCGAATAGGTAGGCAAGCATGCATGTGACATCTTGGCTGAAAGACATAAAGATGGAAACAGGTCTGAGCAACTCATACAGCAAGGTTACCACAATTTGCAATACACATCTCTGTCACCCCCCCCCCACCATATCAGCTTCAACTAACAGTACACACAACTCATTAGGTATGGCTACAGCTTACCAACCAGTGGGACAGATATTGTATTGTACCACACTTTCTACTATGTGATTGTAGCCATGTTCCCTGTGTGGACATTATCATTGCTGGCCTGTTACAGACTATTCACCTGCATGTCATTGTCAGGGCTACTGTGGTTCCATATATGCCTGTGGTATGGCTGCTTTGTGATTGCTGCACATCTGACATTCTGTGTTATTGGGGATATCTATGCATGCTGTTGGACATGTTCCGGGATTGTGTAGACTATTACTACCAACATATGTTCTATAACAGTGACACAATAACATGCATATATACTATTGGCCAGTAGAACCACCTCTCCAAACCCATCTGCCCATGTTACCTGGCTACATCACATGTGTGTCCCAACCTGGGACCTCCTCATGTACTGGTCCAGCAATACTATCAGGTGGAACCAATCCAGGGGATGTTGCCCCCCCCTGGGGACACACACAAACATATTCCTGTCCCCTGAGGTCAGGTCCAGGTTCTGTTCCATACTGGGCTCCACAGACACATGTGGGATGTGCTACATCACTCTGAGGCACCCAGTATACATTCACACGGCCGACATGCTCCTCTTGCTCAGCCTCCAGGCCAGGCATCTTCAGGGCGTGCACTGCTGTGAGTTGCAGTAGGTGGGAGGCTTGTTCCCACTGTGCCCATATTGGGGCCCATGGGGTGTCCACATCACAGACCACACACACCATCCAGGATGTTTACCCACCACATGTGTCACATACCACCTCTGTAGACTGTCCTCTATATCTACCATCCCTGACCACCTCCACAACTATACCTGCCATACTTCCCCATATTCCCATTGCATACTTCACAGGCGAGGGCAATGTGGTCCCAACAAGGGATTAACATGTGACATATCCATCTATGTTGCGCACACTGCCAGCTGTAGATATCTGTGTGTATTGCTATGTGTGCTGTTGCCTCACACATAGCATGCATCACTGTGGTAATACTATAGGGGACATGTATTTACATACATATATGTTTGTGTGTGTGTTTGTATATATGCAGATGTGCATATAGGTATATATCTATATATCTGTAGATATATGTGATGTATATATGTGCTCACATATATATCTACACATGGGTATCTGTTTATTTCTGGACATACATGCTGTCATTACACAACACACACTATGATGGCTTACACCTTGTCAGTCAATGTTGATCTGCACAGTTGATGGCTATGGCCCACTACCCACAGGGACAGACACTATTGTCCATAGCAGTTGTTCAGTTGAATATCATTACAACACCTGATGGCACATATAAAATCATTTCACATCATCTATCCCATTATTATGGACCAGGTACTACATTCAATTACATGCATATATACGTCACATACCTGTTGTGGGAATGATGTTAGTTCTGGATGGTTTGCTGGATGTTAGAATGGTTTGTTCTTCCTTTGACTTTTACTTTGGCTTTGCCTTAGGCTTTTTGTTTTGTTTTGTTTTTTTCTTTCTTTCTCTCATTTTCTTTCTGTTTCTCTTCTCTCTCTCTCTCTCTATATATATATATATATATACATATATATATATATATATATATATATATCTCAGTCTCTCTCCAGTAAATAGATTGAGCTGCTTTGAATAGATTGCAGTATGGCTTTAGTAGGTGATGCACATGATCAGGTGATGGCCTCTGCACCAGTCAGTGTCCTCCACTTGCTAAATGCATGCAGCTTGCTGTGTAGTACTTCCAACTACCACCATCATGGCAACCATCTACTATAAATCCCTACATCATGTGGGTGTGGTCCCTTTACCTTTCCTGTGTGATGGACATCCTCCCTGTGTGTGGGCATCAGTGTTACAGACAGCAGGTAGCAATACCTCTTACAGGAGAACCTGCACACTCAGGTCAGCTATATATTTGTAATAGGTTCGCGAACTACAGACAGAGTGTGAGTAGAGTTGTGGTATGCTTTGTATAGTACTGGTGTTACAGGGTTTCTGTGTACATACTAGTTTACCTTGCAATACAGTCTGTCTGCATAGCTCTCAACTGTGGGCCTATCCTCTTTATGGCCAGAGGTGTGCCTATTATGTTTTGTCTGTCCACCACACAGGTCCTTTGTCAGATATTTCACTGTCAGTGTGTGTGTTGAGTGCTACTAGTACATGGCTACATCCATTTATGTTTCTAACCTCAAATCCCTGACTAAGGGTATGTTGCAGACTATCCTGTAACACCAGTGGCTTGCTTAGTGTATGACAACAGTTTTCCACATATGGGCCTGTGTTCCAGCCTCTGTCCTCCATCTACATACCAAGCTTTGCACATATGACATGCTGTCAGGGGTTGTTCTGTAGTGGGCTGTGAGTATGTCATGCTGTCATTCCTGCCATCAGTCTACAGCTGTTGCATCCCCCACATACGGTGGGGCTGGGGCCATATATGTGTGGGCTTCACCTACACAATACATGTGTGCCCTTATGCACTCCAGAGGCCAGTGTATGTAACAGTGGCATATGGCCCTGTATTACTGAGTCTGGGGTGGATGCACCATAACTAGCCTAGGCTGTTACAACATGTGGGGGTATCAGGGGTGAGCTGCCTTAATGTATCTGGATGTACATTACCATACAATTCACCTATATTTAAAATAAATAAATAACTTGAGTTAATGCCGATCTACTGCCTCCTGCCATACAGACTGTTCTATTTGTCAGTGTGCTTGTGATGGTGTCAGTTATGCCTTGTTATGCAACAGTTACACCCCATTGTGTCAATTGAGGTCTTTGCCACCTAGGGATTGTGTACAGAATGTAGATAGAGGCTGCTGAACTATATACCTGCATTACCTACTGTTGATTGTTTGGTATCCTGTAGCCCAGACTGTCTTTACTATTGCACTATTTGAAGGCCTCGGCCTGGACAGCAACATTTGTAAACCTTTCCAGACTACTGTGTTAGTATAACTGTTTCACAGTTGCATTACTCTGTTTAAATGGATGTCAGTGTCTAAACAGCTATATGACATGGCATGGCATATACAACTGTAATAGTACACAAATAAAGGTTTCCTATTTATGCAAACCTGTGTGTGGTGTTATATCCTTTGACCTCTCTGTGGGTATATGTGCAACGATTGTCATTTGTATGGGTGGCTCATATAGTGTCCAGTTGTTAAGGTGTTAACTGTGGGCATAGTGGCTGTTCCATATTGTGTTCACCTTCTACATATGTATCTTAATATACATATCTCTGCATGTGTATGTGTAGTTAGATATATATCTACATATATGTATATATATATATATATATATATATATATATATGTGTGTGTGTGTATATTTGTATCTGCATATATGTGTCTGTGTATATGTATCCTAGGGATGTTGATAGCTTCCACATTGTACATTCCCTATGGGAACCAGACTGTACTGCATGATATGTTGCTGATACCAGCCTGACATCATAGAGGTGGGATGGAGTACTGTTAATATCTTGTGCCCATGTCATGTCAGATCCTGGTTATGGGATCTGCAACACTTGGTAGTGTATTTCAGGGAGGACGTGTTTGGCTGTGGGGGGATATACCTATTCGTAAAAGACATATATTGTTTGGGGCCTCTCAACCCCATTAACGGTGCATGTGGACATATATGTTTTTGTTATGTTCCATTTGTAATTTACAGATGTATGTCCATATATACGTAAATAGATATATATATCTGCTTACATATATATATAATTTGCTGTATATATTTAGACATATAAATGTAGACATATATATCTATAGATGTATGCATTTGTACGTATATATGTTTATATATATATATATATATATATATATATATATATATATATATATACATACATATTTCTATAGATATATATATATATATATATATATATATATATATATCTACATATATAGATATGTTTTATTTGTTTACATATTAATATATATACACACAGACACATACATCTACATGTTGGAATACATTCCCTACATTCCCTGTACTGTTGAATGACTGGACTGGATGATATGTTTGTGAAAACATCAGGGTTATGTATATCTGACATGGCTTAGTGGTAAACCACTTTGGCTATGGTGTGCAGGTTCCTGGGTTCAAGCCTTGCAGAGGCTGTTTATTTTGTTGCTGGTTAGAACAAGGGCCTTTGGATACAGAGTGATTAAGGCACTTTTGAGCAGTTATAAGAGGGTTTGCATGGGTTTGCGCAGAGGTAAGTACTGCTATTGTCCGGTTGCTGTTTCTTATATTGATTTAGCTTCTAAATTGCTTAACCTGTGTAGGCATTGCTTACCCCCATGCAAACAGGCTTAAACCCTCTTACTGCTGCTTATTAGTGCTTACTCCCGCTTACCCCATGCTAATTTCTTTAAAAGAAAAGAAAAAGGGTTGATAGGAAAGTGGTGAAAAAGGGGCACAAAGAGGGAAAGATAGTAGGGAAAATAGCTAGGGATGTGTAGGAAGGGTGTGGGGAAGGTCCATAGCTGCCCATGTCTTCTACAGCAACAGCTGTGCATATGCACTGAATTTGGAGGTAGATTTGGACACTCAAACCACTGGGAGAGGGGTAAGGACAACAATAATAAGTTGGGATGCCAATTAAACCTGATTACATGTGTTCAGTGGACATGTGTGCAGAATGGACAGCTGTGCTGTGGGCTGAGTTGCAGAGCCAGGCTGATCTTCTAGTTGTGAAACATGACCCTTGAGCTGACGTAGCAGATCACCAAACTGCTGGTTGAGCTCGCTGCACACCACGACCCGGACCTGGTGATGGGTGACAAGTTCCTGTCCACACCCGCTTCTGGGGGGTGAGCCCATCCCCTGATTTGGCTCCATCTGAAGGTGGTGCAGGACCAACAGAGAGGGAGGTCCTGGGTTGGGTCCCAGACATGCTGGTGCCTGGTGCCACGGCCAGCTGAGGTGGGACAGGTGGGTCCACTGGGACCGGCCTTCCCAAACATGCTATAGTGTTTAGAGTTTATCATCATATGTGGGTTAGTAATAGTCACCACATTCCAGGGTTAGGTATAACAGCATGCATAGATATTCCCATTAACCCAGCCACCAGATACGGAACAGTTTCATAGCAAACAGAACACATGCATATATGGGACCACAGTGGTACTAAGAACAGCATGCAGGTACATTGATGGCACCATGCCACCAATGTTGGAATAATTCAATATAGCAAATGCATGGGAACAACTGAAATATTTATCAAACAATAGGACGTTATCAGAACATTGGAGTCATTGCATATTGGTTGGGGTGGGTACGTTGTTTATTGTTGGAGATATGGTGGGGGGGTATCAAATAACAACTAGTATATTCCTGTAGTCCACATTACTTTCCTAGTCAGTGTTGTTATCTGTACCTTACATGTCTTACTACACTACCCTATAACCTTAGTTTGGACAGTGATATGGCTGTCATCATCATTATACATGAGCTAATTTTACCTGCAGTATACACCTCTTACCTGGTATATTTGTGTAGGGAATGTATGTTAACACTAACTGTTTCTGCACATACTCCCAGATTCTGGGTTGATGTTATGCACTTAGCTATCCCACTTTTTCTGCACAAACTCTGGCCATGTGTTGATCACATGCAGGTGTACCGGGACATATCTAGAATATTGCCCTCTTCAACCTTTAGTGACTTGACACACACATATACCTGCTTTCCTACACAGTTATATTATGTAGCACAGTGTGGGTGACAGTGATCAGTGATACTTTATTATTCAGAGAAACTGCAACACTCACAATTCCCTACAATACCAGAGTAAATAGTACCAGTACAGGGTATAATGTTTTTTTATTTCTCAGCACAGTGTTCATATCCGACGTACCTGTGGAAGCAATGTTTGTTAGCACTACCTGAATGTTGCCACACAAAGTTCCAGATTACATATTAATATTATGCACATACATCTCACTCTGTTACTGTACACACTCTAGTCACAGCTTGACAACATGGGGGTGTAGATAGGACATACTTGACTTATTACTCTCCTAACAGTTTTGGGTATTTCTACAGTGACAGGTTTGTTCACATAGATGTTGAACAATCACTTGTGTTCCCTATTTGCTGGTTAAACATCTGGGATCATCCCACAGACTTACCAGGGGGACAGGGGGACATGCAGCAGATATGGGCCCATATACTGGACATTCTGGTCTCATCTGTACAGTTGTGGGGTATGATTCTGTATGCAGCCTACTTCCACTCCCAGTATTCATACCATGGCTGTGTTTGCTACAACTTAAACACTGTCCATTGGAGTTGTGTGTGTGCTATATAGATATTGCTGTATATCTCCTATCTGCTTTCTGTCTTATAATTCTCCTGTGCTTTTGCATTCTGACCTTGTATTACAACACTCTTATACTGATTTCCTAGACAGTTATATTTTGTAGGACAGTGTGGGCGACAGTTATGAGTAATACATTCAGAGCAACTGCATCACTCACATTGCCATACAATACCACTGTAAACAGTACCAGTACAGGGTATCATTCTTGTATTTCTGGGCACAGTGTTGGTATCTGACAGATCAGAGGGAGACATGTTTGTTAGCACTACCTGATTGTTGCCACACACACAGTACCAAATTCCACATTACTATATGCACATACATCTCACTCTGTTACTGTACACACTCTGGCCATTTATTGACAGGATGGGGGTGTAAATGGGACATACCTGGCTTCCTAGTCTCATAAGGTTTTGGGAAGTTGCTAGTGTGCCAGCTTTGTTCTCATAGATGTGTGTCAATCAGTTGTATTTCCTGGTTGCTGCCTATATGTCTAGGATCATCCCACTAATTTCCCAGGGGGACAGGTTGACAGGCAACAGATATGGGCCACTTCACTGGAAATTCTAGACATATCTGTATAGTTTTGGGGTATGATTCTGTATGTAGACTACTGCCAATGGCAGGATTCGAACCATGGCTATGTGTGCTAAAAAAACAACAGTTCACATCTCAGTTGCATGTGCTATTCAAGTTTTGTTGTCTGCATTTTCCCTGTTTCCTGTCTATGTGCCTCTCAGTTGTACTAAATGGCCTCTGGGAATTACACCAGTCATATACAAGCATTCCTACACATTCTATTTATGGTGCACGGTGTGGGTAATGCTTAATATAACAGTACTATTTCATGATTGCAACTCTACATTGCCATATGATACCAGAGTATACACATGCAGTCCAGCAGTTAGACCTTTATTGTCAGGCTATTATGCTTTTATTTACATACAAACTATATGAGACTCTTCCTGCCATATTCTTCGGTGTATGCAGTACTTGCCTTAAACAATACAGGTTTTATACAGGCAATTAATTTACTAATACTTTTAGATTTATTTCCTACGACAGTAAGTGCAAGAGCATTACTGACCTGCCTCATGTCGCAACCTCTCCAGGTGACTTCCATGGACCTCCTGGTTCGCGGCCCGCTCACTTGCAGCTGTGGAGGACATAAGAGGAATATTTAGCCATATATATCCATGATATACATGAGCTGGCAATTAATGCACAAATATTGGGGTGATACTTACACACAGCTGATACAGCCCCTGCTCTCCTAGCCTCTTGGATCCACTGCTCCAAGAGGTCCCCCTTATGCCGGTTCAGGTTGGCATAATGATGCCTGACCTACTCACCAGTTTGGGGTATGGCAGTGGCACTGGTGAGGTCAAGGGCGAGATGGTCCTAGGCTTCTGCCTTATATTGGGAACCCTGGTACTGGCCCTGCAGCAGTCTCTGGTCATGATCTTTGACAAGGAGTCCTGCCATGACTCTGGACTCCTGGATGCACCAGCGATGCACTCAAAAGGGCACACCCTCTCCCCTTCCTGACATAGTGCCTGCAAGGGAAGCTATAACCAGTTATGAGATGTATTCCTGGCTCTTGGGTTTAAGTAGGGCTGATTTCCCGCACTTTTTTGTGATCGGCCAGTGTTGAAAAGGCTATGCTATGGGCAAACCTGCTTATCTAAGGTTGGCATTGTTTAAAGCAATATAAGACTGGGCACTTTGAGTTAGCTGGCCTACACATTGCTTACACCTCCTAAGCTGGCCTGTGCAATGCTTAGCATTGCTTACATTTGAGTTTGCATTATATTTCCTTTTTGGCATTGATTTATTATTCATTTCATCTTATATGTATGCCTGGTATCTATGATTCATGTGTATGTACACTGTATGGGGTCCTTGTGTTTTATTGGGGACTTCAACCCTCTTTTACAATTACACCTGACTTCTGGGCTTACTGCTGTACTCCAGTTCACATATTTATGTTGTGTAGTGGGTTATGGAACATATGTCTGTATACCGATTCCTTTCACAGGTTCAGTTTGAATTTACTATAGTGAAGACTTGCTTGCTGATACCTCATTCTTCTGTACTGCTGTGATGGTTGGGTGGTTAACTACTGTTACTCTAGTGTATAGGGTTCAAGACCTGCAAGGCTGTTTATTTTATTGATGGGCAGAACAAAGGCCATTGGATACAGAGTGATTAAGGCACTTTTGAGTATTTGTAAATGGGTTTGCGCGATGGTAAGCACTGCTAACCTCTGGTTACATATGCTTACAGAGAGTTAGCTTCCAAATTTCTTAACCTGTGTGCGCATTGCTTACCCCCATGCAAACAGGCTTAAACGCACTTACTAGTGCTTAAATATGCTTACTACTGCTTATTGGTACTTAAACTACTGGTGCTTTATTCATTATGATACTGACACCTCACATGTGCATTTCCTGCAGTACTCCAGTTCATAAATACATGTTCTTTAGTGGGCTATGCAATGAAAATATTGGTCATAGCGCGTTTTGCCATGGAAAATGGTATGTGCTGCAGTGGGACTCGAACCGGGAATGCCTGCTCGTAAGGCAAATGCTCTGCCCACTACACTATTGCTATGTTGCTTCATTTGCATATATCTTCCTTGTTATCCTCTTCAGCCATTTAAGCTATATTAACTGTAGCTAAGCGATGGGCAAACCCATGCACCTATGGTTAGATTTAATCAGAATTTAAAAAAAAAAAAAAAAAAAAAAGGTTTGTTCATTTTATTTGCATTTACTTACTGTTGTACACCAGAGGGAATGTTGCTGGAGACATGTGGACACCTGTGAGCGGTCTTGCTCATTTCCTAGCCCTTTCTGCTATTCTCCATTGCTGGGGTGTGTATATTCTGAGAGCTCTGCTCTCAGATATGTCCCCTGCACTCTTAAACACTCCATGTAAGATTAGGAGCTCAGGCACCACGCCTCAGTAATATGCATGATGTGCTGCTGTCCTGCTTCTAAACAGCCACCTCCATGCAGGACTATGCTAGTCCTGCATGGAAGATTAGTAAATCTGGGGGACTGTATTTGATTAGTCGTGAATTATTCTGTTTTGGCTAGTCTTCTGGAATCTCCTGAGTAGGATGAATGTGCTTACTGGCTGCATTATTCAATACAGTTCCTGCATTTCGAGTCCGTGGTGTGTCTGGCTACTTTTTTTATTTTGTTTTTATTTTTTTTTTTATCATGCCATTTTGTACTACTATTTATGAGCTATGCCATCTCAGTAAAAAAGTGCTTATCAATCTCATATATCTATGTTTTTCTATCTCTCTCAGTACCCTCTAAATGAAACTACAACATTTGTATTACCTCTTCCACAACATTTTAATTTCATTTTGGTGCATGACACACAGTGACTATGCTCCAATATTCAGAAAAAAAGGCAAATCAGTTATGCTGTACTATAATGAGAGACTTGACCTTAATGTTAAGCACCCCTTGCTTTACTTGCTAAAGATAGGTTTCATGCTAAGCAATCAAATCTGCCACTACTGACCAGCAAAGACAACAGCAGAATAAAAACACAAACATTTGTTTCTGCCTGCTGTGCAGCCTGATAAAGTGACCCTTCCTCTTATAGACATAGATTAATCCAATTTTATTAAGAAAATCAACATGTGCAGAAAAAGAATAACAACATGTCATAAAATAACAATAACATGACAGAAAGCATACATTTAGTGATATTGAATAAATCATCCCCCACGTTAGTAACCAAAGCTGTAATTGCAACTAAAATATGTAGCAGAATAGACTCTGGAAAGAAAAAGAACATATTCATGACAGGTGGCTTGTCATTACAAAAGTAATAATAAAATCAGATGGGACCCCATAACCTGCCAGAGTCACTATAATAAGATTGTAGAATATCTAAGGAAAATAAATAAAGAAACACAAAAGTCTGCGTGTGGTAGCACGTTGGCAGTACATGGAAATATGCATAGAGAAAATAATGACAAACTAAGCTATACTTAAGGTAACTTGTAAAGGTGAGACCAAAATCAACATCCAGTAAGCAAATGTCCAATATACCCAGTCAGAAACCACCAATCACTTTTGTAAGGAGACCATGAAGATTGCATCACTAAGGTACACGACTAAATCAACCATGATCATTAGCTGAGATGGGTCTTTTTCAGATGTTTGGAGCTGTCAGGCTTATGTCGAGTGACTTTAGTCCCAGTTTGTCTTTAGGAGCCTGATGGTCATGTGGAGCTTCCTCAAGAGCAACATCCTCAGTATGCTCAAAATCTCTATCTTCGTTAACTGGTATAAGATTGGGAGCAGCATCATCCGGAAAGGAGTAGCAGGTTGAGTAGAGTGAGGGAGCAATCCAGGAGTAGGCAACTAAGTGCCTGTAGACAAAGAATCACTGATGACAGGTGGGACATCAACTGCTAGCTGGGAAGAAGTAACATCCACAAGAATAGGTTCCTCTTCTGTGTCAGCAGAAACAGCTGCTGCTGTAGGAGTAAAGTAGCTAAAATGACAGGATGTGTTTTTGTCTGCTTTTTCTGAAAGATACACAGGATTTGTTAGAATACTGCGGTGGTGGTGCTGCGGTAGCATTGTCGCCTCACAGTTAGACATTGCCCATTCGATTCTCAGTGTCAAGATGCAAGAATGGGCATTCCTTCATTGAAGGTTGTGCGTTAGGCCCGGCAAGCCAGCACGTAAAAATATAGTGCCAATCATTAGCGGACCGGAGTTCCGCTGTGGTGACCCCTAACTGGGAAAAGCCGAAAGACACAAAACAAACACAGGATTTGTCAGAAAACTAAATATTTTATGAGGAACAGACTAAACATATGAGGCAAAAATCTGGACATTTATTTGTAAATATCATGTCATTTGAGAAGTATGGCAAGGTGAGTATAATCATAAAGGGACTGTGTTACATCATCTACCTGACAGTGTTTGCTAATTGTTTTACAGTACTGGATGCCAGTAAAACACTTAGCATTTTTTCTGAGATACTAGAAGTACATGGATAATAAAAAGCTTCATGCACTACCAAGCATTATGGTTGAATCTCTGATCATGACTTTAATTGTGTGTTCTCACCACTCAGATTTCTTGGCATCCATGTCATGAACACATAATAATCAGGTTATAATCAGTGAACCAATCATAATCGTCTGTATCGACCTCCACTAAATCTAATGTCATTGTTTTCCTCTCCATTGCTGTGATAATTCACCATAATATCCCAATAATGATTTACAGAAAGAGATATCTTATACTTTATTGATCAAATTCTGAAAAAAATATTGAAAAATAAGAAAAAAAAAAAAAGAAAGCCATATGATTCAAAAAGGGTTACTGTGAGTGGCCAACTCCTTGCAGTAACTCTTTCCATTTAACTGACACACCCACCTCTGTGAATTTCCATGACTGGAAGAATCACCACAGTGGGATGTCCTGCCAGCCACAGGGTTCCTATTACATTATCAAAAGATAACGTAATCGAACGACCAAAACATCAAAATGGACGCATTTTGAAGTTCTCATTGTAGGATCGCAGTACAGTAATGATTGGGATATTTGTCCTTTCCTCACTGTAGTGCGATCTTGGAGTTGGAATATATATTTAGTGGGGGGGGGGCACAGTCCCCCACAATAAAAGTTTCGAAATCCGGCCGTTTTGATGTTTCAGCCATTCGATTACGTTATCTTTGATAACGTAATATGAACCCCAGCCACACTGTGGGATAATGAAGTATTCCAGGGAAGTTACTAATGTAAATGAGTAATGTAGTCTCTCCCAAAAATACATTTGGTAAGTGGCTCATACTGCTGAAAAACTTGGTCTCTCACCTGTGCAAATTAGTATGGCCAGCTGTGAAAATTAACTTGGCCAAACTGCTGTAGTCTCCCATTATAATCAAATGGAAAGAGTGAATTGCAGGAAAGTTCAGCGGACAGGTACAGATGAGTTAGTGTGTGTGTGTGTGTGTGTGTGTGTGTGTGTGTGTGTGTGTGTGTGTGTGTGTGTGTGTGTGTGTGTCTGTGTGTGTGTGTGTGTGTGTGTGTGTGTGTGTGTGTGTGTGTGTGTGTGTGTGTACGTGTGTGCGTGTGTGTGTGTGTGTGTGAATGTCTGTGTGTGTCTAGGAGAGTAAATGAAGGGGTGCAACTGCCATTACATTGTGTAGCCGTCACAGGTAATTGCCTCTGAAAAGTAATTTTAAGCACTGGCAGTAATTACATGTGATTCAGAGTCACATCAATTAGCTTACAATGAAAACTTCCTCATTGCAGTTAAAAAAGTCTCTACAGTAGGTACTTTAAGAGGCCACGGCACAATTTTCCTGAATCCCACAAAATGACAATAATTGTGAAATCTCGATTATTTTGTTGTTATGTACCTGCCTTTTCATGGACGTAAGCCTGTCCTCTCAAATAGTAGAATAAAAAAGTTATTTATCCTGGATTTCAGATTTTTTGGTGGTGAATAAATTCCTGCCAAATTAGTTCCCAGACCAGTCAAAAAAGTTTTATTAGATGTATTTTTTTAAATGTAAATAAATCTTTCTATATATACCTGTCTCCTGCATGTCTAGTGTTTCCCATTTTTTTAATAACCCGATTTTCTTAAATTCTTCCTCTACCATCTTAAGCTGATTTATGTAAAAAAATAGCCATTCGTTTGTTCTTTATTTTATTTTATTTTATTTTATGTTACATTTGTTTATTTGGGGTGGAACACTGATCACGCGACCATTTGCAGGTATAGTCTGGGTGAATAAATTTACAAAAAACAATAAAAAAGCTTGTTACAGTACATTCTTGCAGGAAAACAAACAAAAAATATTTACAAAGTGGGGGTGGAAGAGGTTATGAACACAATTAAGAACAAAATATTAGAGAAACTTTCCACAAGATAAAATTCAAACAAAGAAGTAATAAGCAAAGAAGTATAAGATAAAGGGTTTAAAGATGAGGCAGAGAGAGAGAGAGATAAGGTAGTTAGGCTGTCGGAGAAGCATCTATATTCAGCTCTGTTATGGAGGTATTTTTTGAATTGTGCTCTGAAGATGGACGAGGATGGTTGTTCACTCAGGTTGTAAGTAGGAATTGCAAGAGTTTTGGAATGAGAATAGAAAATGTAGGTTCTGTACAGTAGTTTTATTTTTGGAGCTTAGAGAGTTGACCTTACCAGGGAGACATTCCCGACATAATATGGTTTAAGTTTTTCAAGGAGTTTGCTGTAATTAGTAGGAAAGAGTCACAGCAGTTTAAATAGGGAAGAGCATAATAGTAAGTTGGCTCTGCATTCAATTGGTAACTATTTGGCTTGGCAAAGTGATCCTGTGGTGCTCATAAGATAGAGGATTTGAGATGAACTGACCACTTTTGTTTTTAATGCATTACAAAGTGCAAATATTTTTCCTTGAAGATGTGGATGTAAATGGAAGACGATATCTGAGTTATACAAGTAGCATTCCTTTTTACATATTGAAGCTTTGGTTGGAGTAGATAGAAAGGGAGATATTTTCTTGGCTGAAAACAGTATTGAGCTTTGAGTTCTTTCCTAACACAGACATGGTTGTTATGTTGGTAAGGTCAAGGTGAAAGTGGGAAGAACTTATCATGTAGTTGTGGAGGGCTTGTGCTGATAAAATGACAGACAATAGAAGGTTGATGAGTGGATTTTGAGTTTTTCAATATTTCTGTCAGTTTTTGGCCTGAAATAAATTTATTAAGGAGGGGTCTATGTGATGTCAAAGTAATAAGTGAATGGTCACTGACTGCAGGTGGACGAATCACAATGTTAATGACAAATGATGAGCTATTGGTGATTAATCGATCATGAAGGGGACGGTTGTTGGAGACCAGCATTGGATAAACGAGTTCCTTAGTCAGTTGTGAGAGTTCCAAGTCTGTTAGTTCATTGTAGTGGGGCCAAGAGTGATTAAGGTTAAAATCCGTTATTGTTAGTAGTTCTTTATGCTTGGGGCTTGAAGGTGATGTAGCATGAATAAGAGATTAGAATTTGGAAAGGGATTTTAGGAGTTGATTGGCTACTGTTGCTAACAGTGGTTTATTTCATGTAGTGAATAGAATCCTTTTGAGGTCTGTGTTGTAAGAGGCATTGACTTAGGCAATACATTTTGGGTTAAGATCTGATTTGAAGAGAATTATGAACCCTCCTCAATGTGTATTGCCTGGCCTTGAGTCATAGAAGTAGGGACTACAATAATGGTGAAAGCTGAGAGTATTTCTTTTGATGCAACATTCAGTAACTGCAACAATGTAATAGAATCCGGAGGAGAGGTAGGAATTGAAATGATCAAGTTTGTTGGAAAGGTAGAGCATCGGTTAAAGCACAGAAGAGGCATGAGGAATAGCTGTGTTAGGGGGTGTTATGGGACGGACCTGGGTGAGATTGCTGGATCAAGAGAATGATATGAGGATACCTGTAAATGTAAAAGTATGTTTAGAGGTGTGCATGACAGGGGTAGGATTTGGAGGGGGGGTTGGTAGATGATGAAATAATTAGACCTAGAAAACAGAGTTTTAGATGATAATGAATTTGGGGTGAGAAGGACAGGAGCATGAGAGTATGTTTTAAAGATGATGGAGATAGATGACTGTAAAACTGCAGGAAAAGTTATAAAATAAAATTTAAGTAGGAAGGAGAGGTAGGAGATAAGAAGGAAAAATTTAAAAGTTATCTGTCAGCCTACCTGTTTAAAACAGCTTGTTAAATGATATGTGGATCTTAGGTTGAAAGAGACATACAGACAGATAGATTATTGGGCTAAGTTAAAATAATTTGTCATTTTATAGTGAAAAGAGAAAATGGAGGGAAGCAATAAATTGTAGAATGCACTGATGACTTGAGTATTACTTTGGAAGTGTGCTGATTTAAATGGAGGAGTAGAAGATGTTGGAAAGGAATTGGCTTGGGGAGGTATTAAAATAAAAAGAGGATTATGTGATTTGATAAAGTAAAAGATGTAGGTGAAGTAGGAGGAAAGCATAGAGAGTATTACCAGATAGGTGTGTTAGATACTGAGTTATGGAAGGGAAAGAGGAAGGAGTTCAGATGTGATCTGATAGACTGCTGATAGTTTGTGGGTTTGGGGCTGTTGTGTTGGTGTCCTATATGTTTAAATATAATTAGGATAGGTGATAGGGCTAGGGTAGGGAAGCTAAGTGAGCACTAACAGAGTGCCGCTATGACAGTATCCTTATCCAACAAAGTAAATAAACTATGGAAATTATGGTAAGCTTTCCTGAGGAACCTGAATAGATAAAATAAGCTCTAGTAAAATAATAGCAGGGAGACCACACATTATTATGAACTCTTTGAAGGGGAACATGAATATATGATGACTAAATGTCACTTAAAGATGATTTTAAAAATACATGTCATAAACCAGGCAGTAACCAGGTAGGTTTCCAGCTATACTTGCTTCACAGTTTAGTATAGGTTTCCCCTAGATTTTATCTACTTGATGCAGTCCTTGAACTCTTTGGCACTTTTTTCCATTGTGCAACAGCTTTACATCCCTATCCCTTTCTTCTTTATGTTAATTGAAAAATTCGGCTGGCATGACTCTGTCTATGAACTTGTAATTAACCTATCATACTTGAATTCATTTTGTGTATGATAACATTAATAGGTTCATAGGATGATACTAGGCTATTGGCCCAGAGGTCCTTATAAGCCTAGCCAAGAATTTCACCAATGTTCCCACAAAGTCAGCACCTGTTTTCCCTGTCCAGCAGGGACACATGTGGGATCCCAAAGGTATATTCTCTGTTTCCTATCCAGTCATCCAGGTTCCTCTTAAAGAGGCTGCTAGTGAGGTACTCTGCTTGACATGGAGAGGAAGTCTATTCCACAGATGGGGGAGTTGTTGGGACACAAATCTATGCCACCAGCAAGTTCTATTAATGTCACAGACCAGGTTGAGACCTTGTGTGTGGGTTGCACGAATGGAGTCTGACTTAAGGATATGCAGCAACTCTATCAAGGCTGAGTCTGAGATGTATGCTAGATACAGGTTATCTATGAGCAGTCTGTATGAGACTGAGTAGAGCGGCAGGGGTTTTAGCCTGTCTGTATAGGATAGGTATTTGAGACCCTGCATTTTACAGGTCAGGAGCCTCTGTTGTCTCTCCAACTGCTGCATGTGCTTGGCAAGGTACATGCTGAAGGGGGCATTGTACTCAATAATGGGTCTGATAAGGGAGGAGTACAAGGATGTTATAACCTACTTGTTCCTGGATGAAATACCCATAGTTACATGATGGTCAAAACTCAGGTTGCTATCAACCTGGGTGCTCAAGTCCCTCACGACTGATTGCATGCTTAGTAAATTGTTATTAATGTGATAGTTAGTGGGGACACCATTATCCCCAAAGGTGATAATGATCCATTTCTTGGTATTCTGTTTGAGGCCATGCTTCTGGCACCAGTCATTAGTTTGGTTAAAGCCCTCTTGGCGGATGTTCACATCACTAGGGGAATTCATGACAGTGCCCAGCTTGCAGTCATCTGCAAACTTGGTCAGCCACACACCACTGGTTTTGGCTTGCACCTCAGAAAAGTATATTCCAAACAGTAGAGGCCCCAAGACTGATTCTTGGGGTATGCTGCTTGTTACAGGTCTAGTACTAGAGGTGGCCTACCCTATTTTGACTGAGTGGGTTCTATCAGTGAGCCAGTTAGCTACCCATCTGGTAACATATGGGTTGATGCCTAGCTGGGAGAGTTTATCTACTATGCCTGAGTGGGGAATAGTGTTGAAGGCTTTGGCTAGTTCAAGGCAGGTGGTGTGCATTGTCTTGCCCTCATCCATGGCTTTGGTGACTGTTTCAAAGAAGGTGACCAAGTTTAACAGACATGATCTCCCTTTGACAAAACCAAACAGTGTGGGATCAAGCATTTGGAGGTTGCCAATGTCCTTGTTTATAAGGTCCATGATAATGCATTCCATGGCCTTGCAGATCAGGCTAGTTAGGCTGATGGGCCTATAACTGTCTTGGTCAGTGGACACTCCACTTTTGTGCAGAAGGATGACAGTGGCTGTCCTCCATTCTGCTGGGATGAAGCCAATGCACAGGTTTTTTGAATAGGGTGCCTAATGGTGCTAAGAGCTCTTGCCTGAGTTCATGTAGGATATGAACTCAGGTAATTAACATTAACATTAATAACATTAATGCATGACTTCTTGAATAAAGAAGTTTAACATTCTCATACTAACAAACATGATCCAAAACTATACATAAACCAAAACTCAGAGGACATCCCTATTCCCATCCCACAACTTATCCATTCTTCCTGATGAAGGTGAGCATTAATCATTGGTATTAAATATGTACTTCAGTAGCACAATGTTAACCACTAACATTTTTAATTTCACTACTAACAAACAAATCGGTGCTTCCTGTAAATGATAATCATAATTTTTTTATACATTTCAACAAACCCTTTCCTGATTTCATCAACTTTTGCGTAAAAAATATTTTCCATTCCATAACATGAATGAGCATCTCTGCCTCTGGAAACCACTAAAATGCATGGAAATTCAATTCTCATTTGTAGCATTATAGCTAGCAATCTATCACAAACTAATAAAACATTCCCCAGGATTTAATAAAGTCCATGTAGACTCCATGTAGAGCCTACATGGAATGTACTTGTGTACACGGCCACAGTTCCCCCTCAGCACCATGCTATGCATATTAATCATGGTGTGCTGCCAAGGGAGAGCATAGGAACAGGGATATTGAATCCATGTAGGCAGAAGTGTAGAGGCTATCCCATGGTTGTGTATGCCTGGTCAGATGTTATGTACAGGGTGGGGCTCCCTGTAATGTTCCTCACTACTGTTGAAATGCTGTGAATTTTTTTAAATGTGTAATTTTTTTTATGTATTTTTTCTTTTTTTTTTTCTGTATGTTTGCATTAGTGCAACAATGACAAATAGACAACTGACACCTGCTACACATCTAAAAATAGAAACTGGATGTAATTAATTATCATATGTGTTTATTTTTGTTGCCATTTACGCTGTGCGGCATGGAGAACAGCTAACCGAGCCACGCTTATACATACATAGCTGACACCTGCCAGTCATCTAACAATAGAAATAGGATGTAATTAATTATTTAATTCTGGTTCTGTTTAAGCCCATTTGCACAGTGCAGTGTGGTGCTTAGCAATGGTAAGAGATAGCTTAGTAGTATATGCAAAGGTATACTAGTTTACATGCTATCCAATGGCTAAATGGGTAGAGTACTTTCTGAAACTCGCTCGTAAGTATGGCTGGTGCAAATGGCCAAAAAAACAAATGTTAGTTCAAAAAAGCAGTCAGCACCATAGAGTATCAAGCACACATGTAATTTAATCAATTATAGTGGCTCCACCAATACAATCACCAACATAATCATACCGGTTTCAGCATTCCTGCCTTCTTCAGTGACAAAACAGTATATGAGCAGTAACCACACACATACATTTATATCCTGAAACAGTTAATAAATTGGATCCTTCTTCCTGTTACATCATTTCCCTTATTAAGCAAGTAAATAATTTGATTACACACATAATTATAACTGGTCATTAAGACCAGGAGAAAAAAACCCTAACTTAATCATCCAACTTTTTTCTTTTTTATTTAGAATAGAATGCCAACCAAGTTTATTGCTGATGTCATCAAGCATAATACACAGTTTGGATGTGTGACAGAGGGATCATAACTGCTACATTTGGTGGACATTTACAAGGCAGTCACCAAGGACCTGGGTGAGGGGACATCAAGGCATACAACTCCCTCGACTGAGCCAAGCCATCTGACTATATCCCCCACTCAGGCATCATTTACAAAGCACCCACTTAAGCATCCATGGTATTGTCATTGTAGGTATCATTAAGTGGCCCATTGATGGCACACATACTCAACTTAGGAACATAAACCTCCAATAGCTGATCTGTAAGCAGCAGTGTTCAACAGGGCTCAGTCCTGGGTGCTCTACTTCTTGGAATCCATTTAACCATGATACAAACGAGTACTGAATGTCTGTGGCTAACAATGTTTGCTGATGCCTGCAAATTGTGAACACTCATAGAGTCTGTGAGTTATGTCAATATCCTGCAAGAGGGTATTGATGAAGAAATGCTTGTTGACATAATAATAACCATACCCTCCATACAGATATATATGTAGCATCATTTCCATCAGCAACACCTATGTACCTGGTAAGTAGCACATCAGTCATAATGTGATGTACATACTCTGGAGTGAAAAAACTGGACAAGCAGACCTGGCCACACAGGTTTACACTTAACGTGCCTGAGGTCACCATGTCCCCACAGTGGTATGGCAGGAATCATATGTCATAGCTGAGGGCACAGTTACCCGTAAGTGGCATTCTCATAATCTCCATGTACTCTTCCCTCAGCATACCAATATCTGAGTACAATGGCCATCTGGTAATGTACATTTCTAAGCAGTACTGGCAATTGCACACAACATTATGGTCCCTCACAAGGGAAATGCACATCTTCAGTATGTGTTCAATGGGGATTGCCTGAAATGAGTGTCACTGCAGTGTGTGGCATATAGAGTACTCAGAGGTCATCTCTGCTTTGCCTACAGGGCAATGTATGTCCCTTCTTGATTGTAAATGCTGCATATCTTTAGGTAGCATAGTAGATGGAGTAAACACTCTAAGGGCATTAACCTACTATATAACAATAGTAATACATGATGGTGGGAGAGATTTGTCTAGTAGACTTTAACACACCTTTGAAACAGAACCCTGCCTAATGGCACACAGAGCACCTCAGTGCTCCTCAGCACATTCTATCTGAATGATTGGCTGGGCGACCATCATATCACCACAGGGCTTCTGCCTGTATTCCTCTTGAACTGGGGAATATGTGCAGATTATATAAATAAGGGTATAAAGTTGTCTAGGATTGTGAGAGCTATATGGCCATTATGCTAGTAAAGTTCAAACGTCCTATGGTTCAATAAGCTGATGTAAAATGCTATTACAGCCACACACACAAACATGGCTACATTGAGGATAGCATCACTTCTAGTTACTGCTTACAGGACACAGCATGACACACACATAGAGCAAGTTGGCCGTATGTAGATTAGAACACTTACCAATGTAATGGTACATACTACAGGTCACAGTATGTGATGCATGTAACACACTTTATGTCTGCTAGTACTATCGGTTTAGGACATATTATGCCTGATGAAATCAGCAGCCCTAGCTGTGGTCAGGCATTTGGAGGGCCACATCACCTACTACAAATAAAATACTGAAACACCTTACCTCTGTCTACGTTACTGAGGTGATTATATATTTTCTATAGGGACATACACACACACACACACACACACACACACACACACACACACACACACACACACACACACACACACACACACACACCAAGTGGCCTGGGGTCAGATTAGAACCCCTACCTATCTAGTCTTACACACTATAGATTACAGTATTTATTAAACATGCTATGGCTTAAGTCTGATATTATAATGCCATCTGGTAGTGTTAAGGTCGATGACATCAGCAAGCTTTGTAGAAGGGGGCAGCTTGGAAGGAGCAACAACGTGGATGGCCAAAAAGTGCATAGACATTGCAGTTTGAGAGCCACTGAGGGATTCTCAGCTGTTCTGCATGGGGATGCACACACACACACACACACACACACACACACACACACACACACACACACACACACACACCACACACACAAGCACATGCGCACACGAGCACACACGCACACGTGCACACACACACACACACACACACACACACACACACACACACACACACACACACACACACACACACACACACACACACACACCAAGTGGCCTGCAGTGAAACTAGAACCCCTTCCTAGCTAGTCTTATACAATACAGATCACAGTACATATCATATGCACCACACTGATATCTGTTTTGCATGTGATTGCAGGCAAGCTATTTCTGGATTACACAAACTAGGCTTCTGTTGAACAGCATATGTGGCCTGCAGGGTGATATTGCTTTGTACTGTTATCTTCATCTAGTATCCTAGCAGTGAGGCAACTGTTATTATCCCAGCTATGTGTCTACACTTACCAGTAAGTCCATATTTGTATGTTTGCACTTGGATGGGCAAGCCTGTGAGCAGGAACAATGTACCCTCTCCATGTGCATGTAGACAACAGTCCACATTACACCACCTGCTCACCTGTTGCTGTCTATGTGGTGACATCCATCAGGCACAGGGGTCTGTAGGTAAGTGCATTATGTACTGCTGACCCTTACTTTGGATCCTTTGAGCAACATTATAGATGTGTGTTAGAGCAGCTTTACTCACCATTATTTGGTTTTGTAGGACAATACAGACATCAACACAAATATTTATGTATATAACAGGGCTGTATATATAAATGTAGCTGTGTGGGTATGATATGTATATGTGTTCTGTAGATATATGGGTGGAGACTGAGATGTGTATTTTTATTTAAAAAAAAAAAATATATATATATATATATATATATATATATATATATATATATATATATATACTTGAAAATACATACAGATAGATATGCTATGTATGTGAGAGAGAGAGATAGTGACAGATGGATATGTAAGCATATATGTATGCATGTATAGACGTATCCATACATAACAGGTCATTTTGATGACAGGGCAATGGAATTGCACTCATTTTAACCAAGTGTATGAGCATGTCCAGTAGGACTGTCAGTACTTATAAAGTAACTCCAGCCCACACCTACTTTTACTCCAGTCTGGGATTTTATGCATTACAGACAATGACATCTGTGACCTGCAGTAGTGGTGCTGCGGTAGCGTTGTCGCCTCACAGCAAGACGTTGTCCAATTTTATTCCCAGCTAGAACGTCTTCTGTGTGGAGGCATGCATGAATGGGCGTGCCTTCATTGAAGGTTGTGCGTCAGGGCTGGTAACTCAGCATGTAAAAATCCACTACCAAACATTAACGGACCGGAGTTCCGCTGTGGTGACCTCTAACCGGGATAAGCCGAAAGACACAACATCAATAGACAATAACATCTGTCCCTGTTCCTGCTGTACTGCACTTCACTCAAAATGTCCATGACATTCTCCAGCTGTCTGATGTAACTAGTATGTGACATATAATGTTACACCACACAGACTGACAGTCTGTGAAAACTCCAACATGATACTACCTCACATGCAAAAGATGTGGATATTTCCAGATCTGAACCATCAGCACCATCACCCATGCTAACTTCCCTAGTCCACTGAGCCATACAAGCTGCCAGGCAGAGAGGACTCTTTCATCACACAATCAACAGCATACATATGTACATTGTTATTCCAGCATTCTGTGATACATACAATGTGTGATAAATTTCTGTGCTACTATCCTGAGATTGTCTGTCCTGCTGATATACCATTAATGACTTAATTTTAAAGCAGTTATATGTGAAAACAAGTGTGTTGGGTGTGGGAAAACAACACCACATGTTCTGCTGTGATGGACAGTGGTCTAAATATCATGTGACCCAACTGTTTAACATCTCCCTTGACTGATGCAGTCCATATTCCAACCATGAGGCTTAGTGAATATTAATGAACACATACTAGTGGACTGGGTATCTGTAATCCCATGTGGATGTTACTTCTGTCCAAATAGCCCACTATATTTCCTTGCATACATGCAGCAGATCCATACATACAATACCATATTATAGTAATCCTTACAAGTAGTGTGTAGGTTAGAGACATACCTTGCAAATGCAACAGTTGACAGAACTGTAGTTCAGGGCTGACTCTGTCTGATGCAAACAGTACACAGCTAATACATGGATAGGTACAGGTTATGTGGATTGCTTGGCATCACTTTTGATATATGTATGTGAGTAGGAGTGAGGTGTCAGTCCCTAGGTCAATAGGTTGTCAGTGAATGTGCTATTTGTTGTCTCTCAGACAAAGCCAGGGCATACTGGTCATGCCTACATCTGCCTACAGGGGCATCATCAAGGGGTTCCTCCTCTGAGTCCTGTGACTGTGGCTGTGGTGACCTCAGCACTAGTGGGGGGCTGTGTATCCCTTCCTTGTGTTTATTCTACTGCAGCTGTTTCCTAAAGATCATATTGTGTAGCATTGCACATACTGTGAACATATGTGCACATGTGGCAGGAGAGTACTGCAGGGCACCACCAGATATATTGAGGCACTGGAACCATGACTTCAGAAGCCCAAACACATGCTCTATGATGTTCTTAGTTTATGTGTGCCTCATTATGGTGTTCATCTGTGTGTGTGTTTGCATTTCTGATGGGTGTCATCATTTATTTATTTATTTATATTTCTTGACCGGGAGTGTCCGACTGGACGTAGGTCCATTTTCAGCCTAGGCCCGGGGAGAAAAGATCCACAGTTAAAATAAACAGACAGTAGTTACATTGGATTACATAGCGATTAACAATTTACATAGCAATTACTTACAACATATTTACAGATGAAGAACATAGTACATCAGTAGACAACTAGAATCTTTATCTGTGAAGTACATAACAGACATTAACAAATGTTACAATAAGAAATTCCTGCTGCATAATAGGTACTAGGCTTATAAGCATCTGAGCTTGCTATAATCAAGGTAGTTAGTGGAGTGGAAACAAAGGTAGTGGTTGGATGGGGTGGGTGATATTAAAGTGGGAGTTGCAAGGGCATAGTCAGCATGTTTTTAGGTGCGCTTTTAGTAAAGTTTTGAAGTAGGTGCATGATGGTATGGAGGTAATTGTGGGTGGGAGGGAGTTCCATAATTTGGCTATGGTGCAAGAGAATAGTGCTTCACCAGCAGAGTTATTGGCTTTAGTGATCTGCAAGTGATTTTTGTTGCTGGATCTTAGTGGTCTGGTGGTGCAATAGGGTTGGAGTAGATTCTGGAGGGATGGGACATTTAGTGGATGGTTTAATAGTTTGTGGGCGAGTGAGAGTTGATACCATTGAAGGAGGTGAGGGAGTTCAAGCCAGCCCAGTTCAGCAAGTGAGAGACAGTGGTGACTTATGTTAGGATGCCCCTGTGGCGAATTTGGCGATTTTGTTATAGCAGGTCTCTAGCTTGTTTAGATCGCATTGCCTTAGGTTGGTATATATTGGAGAGGCATAAAGTAGGGTGGAGATATGGTGGAAATTTGCTATTGAAATCTTTGCTGCTTTAGTGAGAAGTTGCTTATTTCTGTATAATGCTCCTAGTTTTTTGTGGACTTTTTTTATGGCCATGGATATGTGAATGTCAAATTTTAGTTTATTTTCTATTTCCACTCCTAACAATTTGGTGTGTTCAGTTGGGTATATAGTGGTGTTGTCTTTTGCAGTGATGTTAAAGTGAGAGTTGTTTTGAGTTTATTTGGTGGGTTGGAAGATGAGTAGTTTAGTTTTGTTTGGGTTGAGTATTAATTGGGCATCAGATAACCAAGTTTCAACAGAGGAAAAGGCTTCCTGTGTGACTTTTTGCAGTTTGGGTAGGGACTGGGCTGAGCAGATGATGGTTGAGTCATCTGTGTATTGTATGAGTGTGCCATGTTTGGTGGCAAAGGCTACATTATTGGTGAAAACAGAGAAGAGTAGGGGTCCAAGGATGGATCCTTGGGGAACCCCTATGGAGACAGGCAGTTGGGGAGATATGCCATTCTGCCATACAACGGATTGTTGGCGGTCAGACAGGTAACTCTGAAACCAGTTGGTGACTGATTGTGAGAAGGATAGGTTATTGAGGACAGAGATTATTTGTTTGTCTGGGACCATGTCAAATGCTTTAGATAGGTCTAGGAAAGTAGCAGAGGAGAGATAGCCATTGTTTTTTTGCTCAAGGATAGTGTTAGTAGAGGAGAGTAAGGCAGTGGTGGTGCTATGGTTTGGTCGGAAACCATGCTGAGTACTGGAAAGGAGGTTGTTAGTAAGGAGGTAGTCTGAGACCTGAGAGTGTATGCATCTCTCTAGTATTTTGGAGAGTGGAGAGAGAATAGCTATGGGGTGGTAATTGGTTAGTTCTGTGGAGGGTCCGCCTTTGTGGAGGGGAATTATATGTGATACTTTCCACAGTGTGGGAACATAACTTTCTGACAGAGATCGGTTAATCAAGATGGATACTGGGGAGGCCAGAACATCAGCTGCAATTTGTAGGTAGTCACTTGGGAGGTTGTCTGCTGCTAATTTGGTGGTCTTATGTTTAGTTAAGAGTTTTTTTTTATGTTGGAGATAGGTACAGGAGAAAAAGAGAAGGCAGTGGGGAGATTACTAGTTGAAGGTGTGGACTGTTGGGGAGGGGGGTTGTGTTGTTTAGCTAGTGATAGTATGGTTTGTGTGAAGTGTGTGTTGAATGAAGCAGCAATATTTTCTGAGGAGTGAGGGATGTTAGGAGGAGGGGTACTGACTTTACCTGGGTGGAGGATGGAGTTTATGGAGGACCAGAAGTGTTTGGGACTATGTTGGGAGGAGTCTAGGGCAGACTGGTAGTAGTGGAATTTGTCCTGTTTTATTAGCTTTTTGACTCTATTGCGTAGTTCTAGGAATTTCTGTCTAGTTGAGGGGGTTTTGGTTTTGCACCAGTGCTCCCAGGCTTTATCCCTGTTTTTCATTTCTGACTTAGTGATTTTCTGTAGCCATGGGGAGGATTGTGCTTTGATTCTGGAAAGTCTTATGGGGGCATGGTAATTAAGGATGCTCAGGAAGGTATTATTAAAAAATTCAACTGCGTCATCAAGACTGAGGTACTTTAGAGGATGCCAGTTACATTCTTTGAGGGATGAGATGAATATGAGTGGGTTAAAGTTTAGTTTTTTACGTATTTGACAGTAGATGACAGGTTTAGCTTGGTATAGGTATTTTTTGAGTAGGAATGTTGGGGAGTGATTACTGAGGCTATCTGATAAGCAGTCTGTTATATATGACTGGGGGCTCTTACTGACTAGTATCCAATCCAGAGTAGTGTGCTTGCTGGAGTTTTTATTTATCCTGGTTGGTGACTGGACTAGTTGGGTGAAACCATGAAGGTTTACATGATGGGTTGGATGGTTGCCAGAACAGGATTGCCAGTCAATATTGAAATCACCTAAAATTATAGTTTCTTGGGGGAGATGGTGGGTAGACCAGCTGAGGAGGTTTTCTAGTGGAGGGATGTTTTGGCCAGGTGGGAAGTAGCATCCAATTATGTTGATGGTTTTGTTTTGGTTTATTTTGAGGTTGGTATATATTATTTCCTCATTGCCTATTTGTGGAGCTGATGATTTTAACATCCGGATGTTTAGATGCTGTTTAAATATTATAGCTACACCGCCTCCTTTCTTGTTTAGCTGGTCTACTCTTAGTATGCCATAACCTGTAGGGAGTATTTGCTCACTGGTAATGTGAGGTTTTAGCCAGGTTTCTGTCAGGATGACTATATCTGGGGAGTGCAAGTCTATGGTGGCATGGAGTTCATGGACATTGTTGGATATACTTCTAATATTTAGGCTTAGTAGAAGGAAGTCACTTGGCTTTCTATTGGCTGTGATATGGGAGAAGTTGTGGTTTCTAGTCTGATTATGAGGATTGGGGTTGGAGATGGTAGGGCCAGGGTTGGGGTGGATGTCTCCACTTAGGGCTAGTTTTGATATGTATGAGGTTATTAATTTTCCCAGTTTTTGAATGTGTTTGTTTATAAGGGAAACTTTATGATTGTGCTCTGTGGGTAATAGGTATGGTGGGAGAGTTACTATGTTAAGTTGTAGGGATGCTTTATGTTTGAGTAATATAGTTGGTAGAATATGTGGGGGGTGCATAGGGATGGTTCTTGAGTTGGTGGGAGGGGAGCTGAGTGAGGGTGAGACATGAGTGGTGGTATGAGTAGTAGTGCAGTGGTAGTAGTTAAGTGGGGGAATGATGGAGCTTTGGTAGGATGTAAGATATGCAAGGAGAGTGCATGCAGTGAGCCTAGGTAAGGTATGCTTGTACATGTTAGTTGAGGAGGTGTGATAGTAGTGGGAAGGTGGAGGAGGTAGTGTTGGGTTAGTTCTGTGGTTGGCTATTGGAAAGATGGGAGGGGATTGTGAGTGTAATAAAGGTGGGACCACTGGGGCGGGAGGGAATAGGGGGCAGGGTGGGGAGCGAAGCGGGTAGAGACCCTGTTAGTTGCTCTTATGAGGGGGCTGGAAACAACCAGGTAACCGAGTTAACTGATAAATGAACATATGATAGTGACAAGAGTGGTTGTAGTTTTAAAAATGGTGCCTGCCACAGGTAATATTTATTAACTTTGGGATTGTCTTAAAGTAATAAACAGGGAAGGGGAGGGGAGAACAAGGGTGTGAGCAGGCAGTTCTTTGTACTGCTGCTAATGAGCCAAAGCAAGGACAAATTTGTGTTTAAGAAACAATCACAATTGACCAAGGACTGCTCTGAAACTGTAAGTCATTTCTTAACCATTTCTCAGGTGGAAAAACAGGATAACCTTGTATCAGTAGGCTACTGTGGTCTCAGTTTAAATTAACAAACACACAGTATTGATCAGTTATGGATACTATTTGCTAACAGAAGGGAATAAGAGACAAAGTGGAAGATGAGTGTGTGTGTGTGTGTGTGTGTGTGTGTGTGTGTGTGTGTGTGTGTGTGTGTGTGTGTGTGTGTGTGTGTGTGTGTGTGTGTCTTTGTGCGCGTGCGTGCGTGCGTGTGTGTGTGTGTGTGTGTGTGTGTGTGTGTGTGTGTGTGTGTGTGTGTGTATGTGTGTAGGGTGGGGGGGCTGCTTACAAGCCAAAGCAAAGTGCTCTCCAAGAGAAAATGAATATTGGCTCAAACAGGTAGACACATACTCAAAGTTAACTTTAGCTGTTTGCAGACAGTTCAGACCTGGACTGTGCTTTTCTTATAAGAATGATAAAGGTGGTACCGCAGTTGAATACTTAAGAGTGGTGTTAGGTCTAGAAAAAAAGAGTACAGAGAGGAGTAAGCACTTTGAGATGGTAAAGATATATTATAAAGATTACAAAAAACAAAGTGAGCAAATAGCTACTGTATGCAGCAAAATATGTCTTGAACCAACTACTAGTATATGCAGATACTGAGCCAATTGGAAAAAATCATCTGTTAGAAGAAACCTCAAGACATTTATGCAGTCACAGATAAAAATATAGTGAGCAGCACTCTGTCGAGGTTGTCCATTGTGATTCTATCCACCAGTAACAGCACAATTATATAGAAATAATTAGACACCAGTATGAGCTGCCTCACACAACACAATTACATGAATAACATTAGTGAACAATGTGCCGCTATACAAATAGACCATACTATTATACTAAAACCAGCTTGGTGCAGACAAAATGCTAGCATGGCATAGTAACTTCCAATAATAAAGCATAAATCATATTAGATGTCTAACACAATTCAACATAAACAAACATATACAGTCGTAAAATATCTAACACAATTCAACATAATAAGGCATTTACAGTTGTAAAACACTTACTGGACAGACACTGAGCTCCTCATGGGGCCTGTAGCAGTGTGGATTGTAGTTTTAAAAATGGTGCCTGCCACAGGTAATATTTATCATCTTTGGGATTGTCTTAAGGTAATAAACAGGGAAGTGGGAGGAGAGAACAAGGGTGTTCTTTGTACTGCTGCTAATGAGCCAAAGCAAAGACAAGTTTGTGTTTAAGAAACAATCACAATTGACCAAGGACTGCTCTGAAACTGCAAGTCATTTCTTAACCATTCTCAGGTGGAAAAGCAAGATAACATTGTATCACACATGTGTGTGTGTGTGGGGGGGGGGGTCCACAGTTCCAGTGCATAACCAGCATCCCCCAGTAAATGGCCATGTGGGATTCCCCTCCTAGGAGACATCTGGCACAGCTGTCATGCATGCCAAATATGGGAGTTATGTTAACTGCCAGTGCTGCCAGCACACACATTCATGATAATCCCCTAGGCATTGCACATGACTTGGCAGATGATGGAGTGGTACCCCTTGCAGTTGATGTAGATTCTTCCCTCCTTACAGGGTGGTGCCTTGATGTGTACATGAGTGCAATCTATGATACCCAGTACTTAAGGGTAGTGTACTACATGCTAGAAGTATTGCATATATCGGGCCCTCACCTCAGTGGTGAGAGGAAAAACAATGTGCTCACTGGCATGTGGTAGCATGGCATCCAGAAACTGGTGAAGTGCCCCAGATGCTGATGCCTGTGAGACCACATCATGTCCCCAGTTGGTGTTTGGAAAGTACCTGTAGCTAGTATCGTAAGGCTACACATACCTTTGTTTCCACTGGGATTGGTTCCCCTCTATTTGGTCCAGGTCTGAGTTGAGGGCAGCAGAACTTTGTGAGTTCTTCTAGTATGTCCCTGCCCACCCTGTAGTGCTTTACAAACTCCAGCTCATGTCTCCCTTGGAAGGTTACCCTGGGTCTGAACACTCTTCTCATTCTCTGCCTAGGCCTATTGTCAGTAGCAGCAGCACTGACTTCAACATCTAACACATACAGATGTAGCAGACCTGTAGCAGCTCCTAGCATTATCTCAGTTAAAATTTCCAAGTTTCTACATCAATGGTCCAGAATATTGGGGAAAATCAGAATGTAGGGTGTAGGCATACTTTATAGAGTCCTGCTGTAGGTGCAGAATGTGTCATTGGCCAACTATGATGCATTCCACCTCCCTACAATATAATTAACATAATTTAATGGCCCTATTTTAAATTAAACAAGGGTCATAAGTAATTTGAATACATTTTTGTTTTTAAAGATGCTCAGCATGGTGGCGTGTCATACAAAGATGCACAACAAAGGTAAACAGAGCTTAGAAGTTAGTGGACACACCCCTCTGAAAGGCCACACTCAGCCAGGCAGTGGTCCATGCAAACAGGAGCAGCTAAGCTGAACTGTGTTTAGAAGTCTGTGGACACACCACCCTGCTGTCAGCTAAATCCTGCATAAACAGCAACATAGGTCTAAGCCTACATAAAGGGGATGTGTGGACACGCTTACTCCTGTCTGCTATTCAGTAACTCCACCACATTTGCATAGGTATTCGTGCTCACAACCCAGAAACTACATGCTTCATAGTTCTACCATGTTAACAACAGCACCAATGTACCATTGTAGGGACTCCATGCTAGGTCCCGTAATACATTTCTGTCACATAATATTAATTATTTTTTTCATATTTTTTTTTATTTTTCTATAAAGTATGTTTGCACACTGCAGCATGCCATGCTTATTAAAAAAATAAAGAAAGAAACTTAACTTATTTTTTTTTTAATTTACAGGACATATAGGATGATAGTTTTGTTCATATGTGTATCTGGTATGACATCTGTCCATATATCTACATTTTTCCAATCCCTTTTGCCTGTCTTCATTCCTGTACATGGAAGTTTTCCACATACACTACAGACACTGACACAGGTCTGAAGAGATGCCTACCTGCTTGCTGGACCACTCTACCTGCCTGATTTGCATGAGGTTCACCTACTTATGAGGTGATTTGCATGCCACAGAGGTTTATGTGCATCTAAAAATGTTTGCTCCCTTGTAAGCAGCACAGCGCAATGCCTATACAGAAAAAAAACATGGAGGCTTTATTAAGTTCCACCCATTAGTTTCCAATCATCTAAATCTAGCCAATTCAGGCCATTTCCAAAGGCATTATAATACCGTTCCAAACCCCTCTGTCCACCTCTGGGTTTTATCTCATATTTTACAAAAAGCAATTATTCAAGAATGCTAAAGGAAACTTCAAAGATTTTACTTGAAAAGACTTGCAGTAGTCAGAGTATTCCATCTTTCCTTTGAAGAATTTAGAAGAGCTTTAGCCTGGGGGGTTCTAGCCCGCTCCGTTCACTACGCTCACTTCGCTCCCCTCCCTGCCCCCTATTCCCACACACCCCCAGCACATCTACATTTAGCCTTAACCCCACCCCTAATTGCCAGCAATTAGGCTACACCACAAGTCACCCCCAGCACATCTACATTTAGCCTTAACCCCACCCCTAATTGCCAGCAATTAGGCTACACCACAAGTCACCCCCGCCCCCTACATCCAAAACAATCATAATACTACCTAATATAATAACAATCCTAACCTTCATAGTTCTAGCTCACATTACATCCTACCAAGGCTCCACAGTCACATGCCCCAACAACTTTCACTGTACTCTCTCAACACCCTCCCTCAAACATTTACACTATAACTACACAACCCCTACCACCAAAAACATCCTCCCAATATACACACTCTATTACCAAACACCTAACACACTCAACAATAAAATATCCCTAAAATACCATAAACAATTTACTATGTATGTAAAACATATCCTAAACACCCTCTTATAAACTAGCCCTTGCTGGTAACATCCATCCAAACCCTGGTCCTCTCAAATCCAACCTAACCACAAACCCTAGTCCAAACAACCCCCCACAACTCAACTTCTAGCTAACAAGAAAACAACAGACCTACTTATAATGTCCCTAAACATCAGAAGCATATGCAATAAAATCCAAGAACTACATGCCAGCATAAACATATATTCCCCAGATATTCTCTTCCTAACTGAAACCTGGCTCAAATCTCACATCAAAAGTGAGGAAATGCTTCCACCTGAATACAACATCCTTCGCATAGACAGATTGCCCAAAAAGGAGGTGGTGTAGCATTGATATTTAAACACCACCTCACTTTTCTACTCATGAACTCATCTGCCTCTCACCACAACAATGAAGAAATTCTTTATGCCAATCTCAAACTAAACCCAAACAAAACAATCAATATCATAGGATGCTATTTCCCACCAGGGCAAAATATTACACCCCCTAGAAAATCTCCAGAGCTGGGCTACTCTATCTCTACCTCAGGAAACCATCATTCTCGGTGACTTTAACATCAACTGGCTATCCTGTAATAACAATTTCCCAACCATTCACCTTAATCTCCATGGGTTCACTCAACTCATCCAGTCCCCTACCCGAATCAACAAAAACCCTAACAATCATACCTTACTTGACTGGATCCTAGTCAACAAAGCCCCTCACTCTTACCTAGCAGGCTGCTAACCTGACAATCTTAGTGACCCCTCCCGCACTTTCCTAATTCAACACTACACAAACAGTCTCAAGCCCATTATCTACAGGCAAATATGGAATAAGACCAACTTCAACCCCAATTCCTTCATCTCCTCCCTGCAAAAAATTAACTGGTCACCACTAAAATACAACCTAGATGAGGCTGTCCACTTCTTCAACAGTACCTTCCTCTCCATCCTAAACACCCATGCTCCTGTAAGAAATGCCAAAGTCAGATCCAGGCATGCCCCATGGTTACAAAAGACCACCACACCCTAATGAAATCCAGAGATAAAGCCTGGAAGCACTGGCAACTAACAAAAAATAACTCAGCTAGGCAATAATTCCTTGAACTGCGCAATAAAGCCAAAAAGCATATAAAATTAGACAAATCCCTCTACTATAAATCCACCCAAAACTTTACCATCCACAACCCTAAGCAATTCTGGTCCACTATTAAAACTATCTTCCAACCCGGGAAGGTTGATACCCCCCAGCCATCCATTCCCCCCTCCTCCAGCAGTATTGTTGAATCCTTCAACAAACACTTCACTGAAACTATAAGATCTCTAAACAAACACTTCCCTACAACAGCCCCCCAACTCCTAACCCTAAACCCCCCACTCCTCTTTCCTTCTTCACCTCAGTACCTACCACCAACATAAAAAGACTATTGTCAAAACTTAAACCCACCAAACTTGCAGCTGACAACCTCCCCTCTAAATACTTGAAAATTGCAGCTGATACACTAGCCTACCCAATTTAAATTCTAATCAACCATTCCATAACAGAAGGCTATGTTCCCTCAATATGGAAAATATCCCACATCATTCCCCACCACAAAGGCACCCCCTCCACCGACCTCTCCAATTACTGCCCCATTGCTATCCTCTCCCCTCTCTCCAAGATACTTGAAAAATGTATCAACACCCAGGTCTCCAACTACCTCCTAGCTAATAATCTCCTCTCCAAAACCCAACATGGTTTCAGGCCATATCACAGCACTACCTCCGCTCTGCTCTTCTTCATCAACACTATACTTCATCACAAAAGCAATGGCCTCTTCTCTACTATCGTATTTCTTGATCTCTCAAAGGCCTTTGACATGGTATCGCATGAGCTACTACTCTCTACTCTACCCAACCTCTCCTTCTCACAATCAGCCTGCAACTGGTTCCACAGCTATCTTCATGGACACCAGCAATCAGTAATCTGGGACAATAACCTATCACCTCGCCTCCCAGTTACTCTCGGAGTTCCCCAAGGGTCTATTCTTGGCCCTCTGCTATTCTCACTTTTCACTAACAACCTACATACTGCCACCACACGAGCATTTCTTATACAGTACGCAGATAACTCTACTCTCATCTGCTCTGCCCCCACTCTACCAGAACTACAACAAATCACACAGGAATCATTCTCTTCTGTAGAAAGCTGGTTATCCGATGCTCAGCTCCTACTCAACCCAAATAAGACAAAACTTCTCCTGTTGCAACCTTCCAAAGCTACCCAAAACACTCCCTACTTCAACATTCTCGCCAAAGACAATACCATCATCTCTTCATTAGAGCACACAAAATTATTTGGTGTGGAAATCGACAACAAACTTAGATTTGACACCCAAATATCTCTCATAATAAAAAAAGTTTACAAGAAACTTGGTGCATTATATCGAAGCAGCCAATTCCTAACTAAGGTGGCTAGAATCCCCATAGCCAATTCCCAGCTAATCTCCACCCTACTCTATGCATCCCCCATACTTACCAACCTTAGTCAGACAGACCTACACAAGCTGTATGTTTTTGTCACAACAAAATTGCTAAATTTGCCACTGGAATCTCCTACCGCAGCCATCATTGTATCTCCCTTAAATAACTAAACTGGCTAGAACTCCCACTACTCCTTCACTTTAATCAACTCACCCTCGCTCATAAACTTATTAACCACTCCCTTAACATCTTTTCCCTTCAAACCCTTCTCCAACCATATCACTCCACTAGGCCCCTAAGATCAAGCAACAAAAATCAACTCACTGTTATCAAACCCAAAAACTCAGCAGGAGAAGCCATATTTTCATGTACCATATCTAAAGTTTAGAACAATCTTCCACCCTCTATAACTACTCTACCTTTCAGCAGCCTTTTCAAGACTGCACTCAAATTCCACTTACATTTGCACTGGCTTTGTCCTTGTTCTAATCCAGACTAGCACCACCACCCTTACCCTCCCCCCACCTAGACTCTTAACCCAACTATTATACCATGACCCCCCAAAACGTGCATGCTGATTGGCCAGCGTGCCCGTTGTAAATCGAGTTATACTAATGGAAAAAGGTCCGGTTGCCCGGACTTTTTTCCATTAGTATAACTCGTTTTTTTAAAACACTGTCTCGCTATGTTAAATGGGTTTAACATAGCGAAACACTAAAAAAAAGCAACGGAGATCTCCGTTGCTTATTTTAAAACTGTCTCGCTATGTTAAACTCATTTAACATAGCGAACATAAAAAGCAACGGAGATCTTGCTTTCTCCGTTGCTTTTGCCCACAGCTCTGATGTACTGCGCAGGTGCGCAGTACATCAGAACTGCCGTGGATGCCAGACATCTGCGGAAGGGCAGTAAACAGGCATTATACTATGCCATTATTTAAGAAAAGTAACAGTTTCTTTTCTTAAATAATGTCATGGTATAATAGCAATAACCCACGCCTGGGTGTGGGTAATGCTAAATTTACCCACGGTTGGCCTTCGGGAACCAAACAAAGCCAACCGTGGGTAAATTTAGCATTACCCACACCCAGGCGTGGGTTATTGCTATATACTATCGCCACTACTAACCACAGTCAGAAATAGCTAGTTGTCTTTACATACTTTAAAATCTTGTCTGACAGCTTTGTTACTAATATTATAAATGACAAGAAACTATCTTAACTTGCAACATTTACTGTATATACTGTTGATAATCAATATCTTGTTATTGTATTAAAGCCAACAACCTGTAATGTTGTTTACTATTGCTGCAACTTTGTGTCTCTATTTATCATGTACATGATGTGGAGCTTTTCTCCCCTGGCATCTGCTGAAAAAGGACCTGCATCCAGTCGGAATTTCCTGGTAAATAAATAAAAAATAAGAATTTCTGTTTATATTCCTTTTTCTCTCTCTTTGCATTGCAACTATATCTTTCAGTCCAATAGTTTTTGAGTAACTGGCAATGAAAAGCTTTGGAACAATAATCAGAAGCATCATGTAGTTTATCTTATAATTCTGTAACTAATTTCTCCTGAGGATTATAAAAGAATATTTCCTTCTATCCTTTCACAACTGTCCTCATTTCCAGTAAATGGAGACTATCCTGTTTTTTTTACTATTTCATAAATATATGTTTCATATAAAAGGTAAAGTTTATCTTCACAGCAATTTTGTTTGTCTTTGCAGTCATTTAACTTTGTTCCTTACTCTGCATGGTTTTTAATCCTGTCTAGTTCAGCTCAATATGTCTTCCTACACTTTATTTTTAAATAAGGCTGAACTTTGGGTATCTTGTAAAAATTAGGTCTTACCTTAAATATTCCTATCTCCCACTTATTACAAAATATTCTGAACAATCTATCTCGGTTACCCCTTATTTATGGTCAGAAAAGCCAACATACATCAAATGTCAACTTCCTTCAAAAAATAAGAACAATGGGAGAAAATTTTCTTCTTGATAAAATTGTGACAGGTGTAATCAACCCATTCTATTAGAGGATCCATGTTGATTGACATCTGCACACTGTTGCTTGAGTAATCAATTACAAGGTGATCTTCTCTATCACATTTCAAGTACTTTTTAATTTAATTTCTAAAATTATGTCAGTTTAACCAAGTTTCTCAAATCATTTTCCAACCATCTCTTTACAAATGTATCAGTTCCCAACAAAAACAATGTCATATCTGGCCAGCATACCTCATGAAAGATCTAGTTCCAACAAATAATTGATTCTCTAATTACACCAATAAACCATCTTTGATATGTCATGCTATGACCGATTACCACCCCACCCAGTGCATATTCCTACTCTGCCCATAACTTTTTTAAAACATTGTGGCATGAAACAATGCTTTGATAAAGCAGATCATTCATCTTGCTGTTTCAAACAAAGTACCCCTTGTCCATATTTTTATGTACCTCCATCTATTGACAGTTAGGTAATACATGAAGAAGTCAGAGAATGAAGCAAAAAGACTGTTTTTTGCCTGTAAATTAAATAATATGGTGACATGCATGCTCATTTTCTAAATTAAGGTCCCACAGAGCTTCAAATGAAAAATGCATTATGGTTTGTACCTGTAATATTGTAATTTCTAGTGGCACAATTATGTTATGCTAGAAATCTGTCCTGTCCATGGGATCCTCAAGTTTAGTCCATCGAAATCTTAACATAAGACACTTTGAACCATCACTGGTGTTTCCCTATTTGATCTCTCTATTCCTGAAGAGTTTACATTCTTCTTCACAGCCTCTGTTCATGACCTTGGGTTCATTGCCACTTTATAAGATACTCTTGCTTTCTGAATGGAAGCAGAAACCTCCAGAGCAACTCCTTGCTCATGAGCAGATGCTTCTTTTAATGATATAGACCTGATCTGGGAAGCAGACAGACAGATGGACACAAAGGCAAGTAAATATCTCCAGCAAAGCTATTCATTCCATCAATGCCTTCATTTTATTACAGTTTCGATCCCATCATTGTTCTGATTCTCCGTTCAGTTCTAGTTGTACTTTATCCAACTCCAATAGCTGCTGACTGGACAATGCTTCCCCATCAAATGCAGTCACAATGAGATCATAGTCATTGACCTCATTCTGGACAGTATTATTCCATTTACCCAAAATCATATTGACCTAAGTGAAGGTCAGAAGCGGACTTTTACTAGTGCCATTGCCAAATCACCAGTAAGCATAATGGGGTCCTCTGAAAATGAGTCACATTCCTAGTTGGATTTAGTCAGAAATTACTAAACAAATACCATGTAAAGAGAACAATAACATTAAACTATGCCCATAGTGTTCAGACTATGTGAACATATTTTTATCAGCTTAATACAGACACAAAATCGGAAAAAAAACACCATCTCAGAGTTAGTACAGGGAATAATCACCTTCAGAGAGCACACATATAAAGTTTGTAAGTGAAGTTGATAACATTCTGCTAACAGCTGTTAAGATGCATGGCATACACATCTAAAATTAAACATAATTTAAACTTACATTCATATAAATAAATTTGAAGTAACCTGTGAGTAAGTCACCTCATAGACATACACACACACACACACACACACACACACACACACACACTTGTGTGTGTGTGTGTGCATTGGTATATATATATATATATATATATATATATATATATATATATATATATATATATATATATGCACGTCAGGGAGGTGGACACCTGGTGTGCACAGTACTGACAAGCACATCGGCTTCTAGTTGCAAAAGCTCTTTCAGCTATGGGCCTACAGTCTTGTAGCCACAAACATTAATAGGTGATGTTTTATTGCAATGCTTTTTCTTCCATTAGACTTTGTATTCCAAGGTGGACGCAGTTTGCATCAATTACTTACACAGAGCAAAGTACTAAAGTTATTTCACCAGAAAATGCATTAAATCTAATTTCAGTACACACGCTTTCTTACCCACAGTTTAGTACATATATAAATAAAAATAAGTAAGCTATGAAAACATTAAACATTTAGATTTGCAATGCTACTGGAGATAATTCATATGACAAAACACAAGTTCTATGTTTCCATGATATACCTTAAAAAGACATATTTTAGTAAAGTTTTAAATTTCCGTACACCTGAGACAGTATGTATTTGGAAAATTCAGCAGAGATTTAGCAAATACAATATGCAGCCTAGATAGTCCAGGAACAGCAGGTCTCACTTTGGAAAGGCCAACATCTGTGAGTGAAAATACAGATGAGTTTATGTAATATTGGCATATCTGAATTTAAAATGCAAATACATTTCTATTGAAGTGAATTAAACCCCAAGAGTTTTTTTTCTTCATTTTATTTACTGTTTTCACACTGGGTAAGTTAACTGATCTATTGATCCTTTTCAACCATGACACAAGCTCAAAGAGCAGAAAATATTATCATGGACTTTCAAATCAATAATATTATATACAAAATGAGTACATAGCAAAATTCAAAACATAACTGTAAGATTGAATGCATGTAGGGTAAGATTTATAGATCTATTCAGATTGCTATGAGAAAAAAAAATAAATAAATAAACCAGCAGCTGCTCAGTCAGGGATTAAAGATAGAGGTGCCTCAGTCTTCTTCAATAACAAGCATACCACTAGGTTGGTTAAAGAGGATAACGCACTGGAGCTCCTCCACATCCAGATTACCACAGGCAAAGCCCCATACCATACCCTAGCCAAGTTATAAGTCACCCTCTATGTTTTGTGAAACTCACAGCTGATACACTCACCATTCAACCAAATACCATTGTCACTGGGAACTGTAATTACCCCTCCTGTATAAACTAGGAATCCTACATGACCCCAAATTTGAAGGTGGAGAGATTCCTAGATTTTGTAAACACAAACACAAGTCAGTGCATACTTCAGGTACAGGTGCAAACATGTTGGACTTGGCACTCATAAATATGAGAGAACACTGCCCCTGTGCAATGTTCTCAATGGTAAGGTAAGAACACAAAGCAGTCTCTGAAATAAAAATCAGTTTTGTAACCCCATCCAATCCTGTAACAGTTAGAAACTTCTCCAAACTACTTTTTATTAAGTGCTAACCTATTAAAATGTCAGGCTCCTCCAAACACACTCCAGGGACCTAAACCTTGTCATCACAATGAACAAAACATGCTGGAGGGATAGGTTCCTGACCCAGAGACTCCCCATACTCTGGAATAGACTGACAATACATGTCAAGCACAGCACCTCCTTGTCCCTCTTAAAAAGAAACCTTGACAACTGGATGGGAGATAGGAAATTTATCCTGGGGATCACGTCAGTCACCCTGCTAGACAGGGGTCAAGGGAAAATACTGTGGGAAGAAATAGCAAGGGAATTGTTATAGCTAAGCTTGTATAGGCCCTAGGGCCGATAGCCTAGTACCAACCTATGAACCTATGAAATCCAGATAGCACAGTAGCTTATGCAGAATTACTCACAGAAGCTCTGTACAGTGATGTCAGTGATGCATAGAGGCTGCTGTGCCTACCAGAAGTAAGCCAAAACTAACTCAAAAAAACAACCACACTGGTGGAAATGAAAACTATACAGGTTGTCCAAAAAAAAAATCATAGCTAAACACCACAAAAGATACAAACTCTCTCATCAAACTGCACAGGGAACTAAAAGGGCTAATTAAATCTAGTAAAGCAAATGTCAAAGTAAATATAGCTTTCCAGGCCAAGGACAACCATAAGGCCTTCTTTAGCTATGTCCAAAACTTCAATGGCAGCACCCAGTTGTATTCAATAAGACTACTAAGTGGTGACCTGTGTCTGGCATACAAGGCACCCTCCAACCATTACTGATGGATATGCTGCACATTAGCAAATCAAATGGCATCAGGAATACTCAGTCTAGGCATCTAAACCTCTTCTGCAGTATCTGCAGAATGGTTTGGAGGGACAAGTATATCTCACAGAGGATACTACTGCTGTGGAAGAGACTCCCCATCCACATAAAACAAGTCTCATCTCTGTCCATATTCAAGTGTAACTTAGATCTATGGATGGGAAACAGAAAATTTATCCCAGGACTGCCCACTGTACTAGTAATGGATAGACACATCTCTTAAATATTCTACCACATGCATGGGGGTCCACTCAAATTATCGGTGCTATGATCTCACTTATTAGGGATAATATATAATTTTCGATCATGGGATGGGGTAAGGCAAATCTATACCCACATGGGATAAGTTATTCAAGCACATGAAAGGAAATTGGTTAGGATTAAAATGGCTCACAAGGGCAGCTAGCCTAGTACTTACCTATGAATCTATGATTGGTGCCCCAGCTACGTCTTAAAACTCAATACCAAGAAAGAAGAAGAAATGCATAATAGTACCTTTTGGGAAGAAAGCCACCCAGACAAACTACCTCATTGTTAAAACATACCTAAAAGTAGACACTCTAGTCAGGAATTTGGAGACTCACACAGATAGTAATCTGACTTTCAACCAACATGGTTTAAGATTGTAAGAAAATTATTCTATGTCATTCAATTTATAAGTAAGGGCATGGTATCTATGACCAGGGAAGTCATTGTGCCACTGTACTCTGCTGTCATCAGACCCATCATTGAATATAACACTCTGTTCTGTATATACCTTACCAGGCATATGCAGTAACGGGAATGTCCACAGAGGTTCTACACTCACAACAAAAAAAAAGAAAGAAAAAACAGGACTTAAACAAAATGGCCTATGCAGATCTACTCAAACTCTTATCTCTAAATTCTGTTTCATGCATACTGCTAAAAGCTGATTTATGCCTGGAATACAAGGAATAATTGGATCATGTTCTGGTGGACCTTTTCTATATCCACCAACTGAGCAGTGCCAGATCTCTAGATCTAAAAATTTAAACTTTACTTGGGACTTAAAGAGGACATGTTGGAGGTACAGGTACATAGCTCAGAGAATCCCAGTTCTGTGGAATAGGCTTCCCATCCACGTGAAGCAGAGCCCTTACCTATATTCAAGTCCAACCTAGACCAGTGGATGGGAAATTGTAAATTCACTATTTCATCTGATACCTATGTCTCTGATGTACAAAGGCACTCATGAAATCATGCCCTAACTAACACACAGTCCTAAAAAATAACCTCTAAAGCACAATAACTCCCCAGATACATTTAGTTTGCAAGCTAGGCTTATAAAGGCCTTGGTGTTCATTGGCCTAGTATACAACTATGAACTTATATGAAATGCAACCTAAGGTATGCATAAAATGCAGTGCAATCATACATATGATTCATAAACTTCTATATACATGTGAAATATTGGCTTTTAACACATTAAGATGTCTATTAAATCAGTTGTATTATTCATGATATGGGATGGTAAGTTACCTAACCATTGTCATGGTAGCAGATGCAGGTAGGTTCAGTAAACAGATGATCTATAAGTGCTTCTTTAAAGCTTTTACTGTTTTCTGTATTTTTGATGTCTGTATGCGGGTGGTTCCAGGTGGCAGCTGCAAGTTTAGAGAAGGCTCTCTCACCTACAGCAGTTTTAAATGAAGGGCATACTAGAAACAAATTATCATCCTATGTACTTCTGAGTACATAAACGATAGCAGTGAGCATGTTTTAGCACTTTGTAAATAATAGCACTTTGAAGACAAATTTCCCCATGAGGCACTGAAAGCCATTTGGATTTTTTTAACAAATTGCAATGATACATCTGGCAGGGATTCTGCTAATAGAATGAATCTACAGACTTTATTCTCAGCAATATCTGTTCTGTGAGTATTGTGGGCTGAATGCATAACAAGAAAAAGAAGGACATTTGCAAGTTTAGGTATCAAAATGTTTTTAGCAATGGCACTGTGAACAGTGGGTGAAAGGAAGTGACTGATCTTGTAATATAGTTTTAATTGAATGAACAGCAGATGCAGGGTGGTATCCAACGAGACGTAGCCCGAATAATGAAAAAATTCTTTACTCAATCCAATGATCAAAATGAAGTACAAATACACATAAAGTCACAGTTTAAAAATGATAAAACAACAAGTTAAGCGCTTTTGTCAATACTCAGACTTCTTCAGAACAGTGAATTGCTGGCTGAAAACTCCTTAAATACACACCCAGTCAATTAGTAAAATATTACCCCACATCATTTCCTTTCAATTAAGAAACATCACAGGAAGTGTAAGGTAGTAATGAATACTCCCCCTGTTTGCAAGTACACAAAAAGTCAACTGACCAAATGTTAAATCAATAGTGTCACATGTAAAGAATGTTATAAGGCAAAAAATACCAATGACAATATAAATAAATCATAACATAAATAACTGTTTAAGTTTCAAAAGTGGTGCTATAGAAATTCTATCATTAAGACCTGGAGGGGAGTATTCAGTCTGATCTGCCACTTTTACTCAATGTACTCCAAATATTCCTCAACAGGTCCGCCCCTTTGTTCCAAATCAACTTGTTCAAGAATAAAAAAACTAAAACTGTGATTACTTTGGTCATTAATATGCCTAAATAAAGCATTCTTCATATTTTTCTGCTTGATGTCATATAAATGTTGGTAGACTCTAAGTCTAAAAGCATTTTTTGTTTTCCCCACATAATAACCTTGGCAGTTTTTACATATTGCAATATAAACAACCCCCTTAGTATAGCAAAACATTTTCTTTTTATTAGTAATGGATCCTTCCTGTGATGTTTCTTAATTGAAAGGAAATGATGTGGAGTAATATTTTACTAATTGACTGGGTGTGTATTTAAGGAGTTATCAGCCAGCAATTCACTGTTCTGAAGAAGTCTGAGTATTGACAAAAGCACTTAACTTGTTGTTTTATCATTTTTAAACTGTGACTTTATGTGTATTTGTACTTCATTTTGATCATTGGATTGAGTAAAGAATTTTTTAATTATTCGGTCTCCGTCTCGTTGGATACCACCCTGCATCTGCTGTTCATTCTAGTTTTTATTCTGCTTACTGAGTTTGTCATAGTTTTAATTGAGCAAGGACTTTATTAGTTCTGACATCCATATCTGTGGTATAGGAAATGGTAAGTTAAAGTATTCGGCCTAGGTACCTCTCGTCAGTGATATTAGGTATTATGTTCCCGTTAAGTTCTTTTAAGAGAATAGCAAGAATAGGGGGTAATTTATACGGTAAGGCAAAGACCACGATATCGGCTTTCTTGGGGTCAGCTAATAGTTAGTTAGTAATGGACCAAGTGCACAACTGAGTGAAATTATCCTGCTACTTGGTTTTCAGGTCAACCTGGCTACTACTGGATCGCAAGAGTGGCATATCTGCATTCATTACTAATTTAAGATTTTGCAGTTATACGGGCAATTGTTAACAAAGAGAGAGAAGTGAAGTGGCCCTAGCATAGACCCTCGTAGTGCATACATATTACGTTTTCAGCAGTAGTGCATGAGACATGACTACGGGCTTGAAAGGTTCTTTCTTTTAGATCACTTAAAACCAGCAGATAGTATTATCTCCAAAGTTGTGCTTTTTGAAATAAATATTGCATAAATGTATAAGAACAAAGAGACAGTTACTCAAAAACTTAGAGGTTAGATATTGCACTATGAACGCAGCTAATACCATAACATTGTTACAACACAAATGCATTTGTATTCATATCATGCATGCAAATTCCAAAACATAATTTTCTCAAATTTAAACATTTCTTATCTTATGTACTTAATGATGAATAAAATGCTTACATTTTATACTAGAGGAATGATATATTTTAAGCTTTGGTTTAATCAAGAAAACAACATTATTTATGCATTCAAAACTAATAAGTATAGCATCATGCTCATTATTAAAATGAAATTAAAGCACAGTATTTTACTCAACAGAATTATGGTAAAACCTACAGAATGTACCATGCTCACATTACTAATATGTTTATTTTGAGATTGCAATAAAATTAATGGATATATAATAAACTAAATGTAAATGCATTTCTAGTATATGACTCAGACAGTGTTTAACTGCAACATTTCCTGTAGCATTATATTGCCCAAATTTTTTCAACAATTTCTATAATATCTCTGCAGTCTTGGATAGTGATTATTATATTGATTATTGCCCAATACAGAATAGTTAAAGTGTTAAAAGATGATCTGTTAAGCTTTAAGTAAATTGTTTCTGAGCTGGTCTGAGTTTATGACAGTTCTGCGTTAAATATCTAATCAATGAATAGTGACAATTTAAATGCCAGTTCATAAAAAATATACAACTACAGCTATCTCAAAGCACTTAAAAAACAGAACAATTATGTGCAATTTTTAAAAATCCATGCTGATAATAACTCTACTTTTTAAAGTCATTTTGATGGATAATTTTCTGGAACATTACATACTATATGAATTATCTTAATAGGCAATTGATTGCCAATAAATATCTGATGGGAACTGTTAAACTTATCTACACACAAGTAAGTACAATCCCCTTTTACCAAGTATATATCAGTATTGTAAAAAATATTAGAAAATTGACATAGATTCTGTACCCCTGCAGCTCATGCTGAATTTCAGGTCAGTCATCATAGGTGAGTTAGGAGATAAATTTCCAAATAATATAGTAGCATGTCTGCATATATAAACAGTTACAAAACCAAATGTACACAAGTCACACAGTGATGATTTAACGTTGAAGAATAATATTGTAACTGCAAGTTATTCCCTTATTAGTGCAATGACTTAAATGATTTAACAAATGCAACATGAAACAACTAAAACTGAAAAAATGTAAAAGGTTTTAGATTATTTGATAAAATTCTTAAAATGGATGGCATATTTTACATGTCAAATCACAATTATAACTTTGTATTTCTTATGTAATAACTTACATATACAAAGATAGAAAAGCAGCCAATAAAGGCCTTTGAGGCACTACAATCTTTTACATTTCCTCTGTCTGCTGCAAAAGTAACTTAGAACTGCTTCCAGTTCGTTTTGCATTTTATGTACCCCATTCTTATTTATGTCCTGTGCATCTGTGAATCTGCAACGGTGATCCATGTACTGCTGTCTTCCTAAGTACTGTGAAGTCCATTAGCATATAACTTTCTGACTTGTGTTTCTCATTGTGGTCATGTTTTTCCAATATGGCAAGATCAGCTCTGGATGTCTATTGCTGTCATGTATGTATTTAACAGCTTAGTGCTTGCCATACTTGCTCTAAACAATTTGGTACAAATTCTCCTAGTAAGCTGTTCCACAGTGAGCCCATAGGGTTGTCAGATGTGTTACTGCTGCTTGTTAAAGGATCCATTTATAGACATCTGAGAAGCATGCTTTTGTTTACTAGGCTCCAGTCCTATAGAACCGACTGTCTTCCCTCTTATGGGAGTACAATTTTTGAGACCTCATTCTAAACGTCTCTTAGATATTATCCTTCAAGAAGTTCCTGTCTAAATCTACACAGATATCATGTTCTTAATTTAACAATTTATTATAATTTAATTTCTTTCCTAACAACACAGTGCTGTTTTATTCCTCAATTGGGAGGTTGGCATAATGGTTAAAGTGTTTACTTTACGAACATAAGGTGTAGGGTTTGATTCTCACATGGGGTAATTGGCTAATGTGAAAATGGCCCACAATGACAGTGAGTCTAGTACTAATCTATGAACCTACGAATTATTGGTTTTGTGTCATTTTTCAGGTGTTTCATCACAGGCATCTAACTCAAGAAATATAAATAAATAAACAGAGTAACGTAAATTCAAACAAATGTCCCCCTCAATATTCCTTTTTCTGAATCTGTTAACTACATTACCTGTTCTCTCTAAATAGGCAGTTTACTTCATGTCAGCACCCTTCATGCTGAGTTAATATAACATGAAACATCCATTTCATAGCATGATAAACTTTGCACTTATGTTCTATTGACATAGAAATGCTTGCACTTTGGTTTCTGGCTCTTCTTTCTCCCATAGCAAAGATAATTAAGTAGTCAACTCATGAATGCACTGTCTCATTTATGTGATAATTCATTCATTAATGCATTGGTTGTGACATATTCATGAAAATAAAGTTAAACTTGAATAAAATGACAAACGCTTCATAAAAATAAAACAATATATCTATGACCTTATGTAGAAACGAGATTAAATACTGTATATATATTGTTTGCAAAAGTGAAATCAATCAGGGAACTTAGTAGCAAATGAGTACAAATACAAACACAAGATACAGGAAATATTTAGATGTTTGAAAATGCAGAAAGGGCTAAAATGAGCCTTCAGAAAGTGGAAACCTGATTCAAAATGAGTCCTCTGTAAAATATCTTCAATGAAAATGTGTCACATGTTGTTGCCTAGATGACTTGGAAAGGCACTGACTGGAGCAGGGACATAGAATGGAAAGTTAAGATTAAACTACAGCAAGAAATTGGAAAGAATTAAATATGCATGCTAATGGGGGAGGTGGTAATGTGGATTACTTATTTAACATATGCACATTGATCTTAATGTCTTTCATGAATGCGGGTAAGAGATAAGGATTGGCCTATTGAAGAAGGCATTCCATGCCATCAGGATCTCAGTATATTGGGATGCCTCTATTTCCTATCCACCCAGTTAGGGAGGTTACATAGGAGTAATGAAACATGGGAAATTGTGTACCACAGAGTAGTGCTAAAATTAATTGAAACAATAAAATACAAAGGGCAGAACATAACAGTTGTTATATCATTCAGAATAAGGGCACAGTATGGAAAACATATCGGCTAAACATTCTGGATAAGATAGATAAAATGATTAAGAGAGAAAACAAAGTGGCCCAACAGGAGAAAGACCCATAGTAAATGCAGAGTAGTAATGCATATGTTGCTATCTGAATGCAATATACAATGTGTGCATGTATGCAGCACATAATCAGGAAGAATATTCAGAAACAGAAAGTATAATCAGTGATCAAAAGACTGATGTTGTTCTAAAGCCAGTCAGCTCTCAATTAGCTATAACATGTGGTCGCAATTTTATTTTCCCTGTCAGAAGCCAGACTTAGTAATGTGGCTTGCTGTACAGAGGTTTACCCAGCACTAGCCTGCCTACTTTTCCTGAAGGCTGAGCACCAAAATGCACTTGCTGTTAGATGTACCAACATTAAGGCTGGACTGACTTGGAATATTCCTATTGTTCATTCATGTCGTGCTGTAGCTGCGTACTGGTCAGGCTAACTTTCAGAAAGTGGGTAGCGTCATGAAGTCCACAGGTGTGATATATGAGTCTCATATGTATGTATAATACAGGGCATGGATTGATTCCTGCTTCCGTGTTCTGGGAAAGGAATTAAAAATGTGATGTAAAAGAAAGTGCTCTGTTTTTGTCAGTTTGTGTTTCCCAGCAAATGTGGCCAGTCACATGTCAGTGTCATTTGTGTCAGTGTTAGTCAAATTAACTGCACTGTCTTAAATGTTATGCACTCAAGTGAGTTATGACATGTTCAGTAAAACGAAGTCCTTTAAAGTCGCAGCCTAGTATGTATCTGTAATGCAGTTTGATAATGACTATGTGCAGAATTCAGTCCAACTCACTGGTACAGTGCAACAGGTAAGAAATACAACCCTAAATATGAACACAATAAATATAGCAAAGAGAAGGGCATTCTAATAATTTTAAAAGTGTCATTAAATAAAATGAGTTTTGTTGACATAGATGAACATGCTTTGCTGTAGGCTGCAGCCACAAATTTCAGTCAGTGGTGGGGTCAGTTTAACTGACCCACGTATAAATGTGGCTACCTAGCGTATTTGTTCTGCCACTGCAGTCATGGTGAGTGGACAATTAAACAGAGAATAGTAAATTCAATGGGGGAATTTGTGTTGGTGCTATAAGTTTGGACTGTACACCCTGTAATGGACCCTCTGCATGACCGCACCAGGTATGTATCCTACTACCAACCCTGTATAATGCTGCAAGAGAGGGCAGTCATAATGGCACTATCAGTCCTTCACTTGAAATTGGAAATGGAAGCAGTGAGTGTCATCAAAGACCTCCTGAAAACTGATATCCTCATCAAAGTCACACAATGAGTGTCACCAAAGACCTCCTGAAAACTGATATCCTCATTAAAGTCACACAATACAGCATGCAGCATTGTGGTGGATTGTGTTGTAGCAGACTGTACTTGCATGTTGGTCGAGCATATATACTAACTGATCCTAATGTCACTTACACATCAGGACCCTGTTATGAGACGGGTTGACATTAGGCGCCACTGCATGCCTGTATAATGGAATGATGGGTGTGCTTACCTGAGAAGTAGGGAATTCAGCAGGCACAGGAGGTACAGTGATGGTGGTCTTAGCCATGGTGGCCCTCTCCTTTGATTGGGAATGGAGAGTACTCACACTGGACTGCCTTAGTTTGTCTGTGGGTAATGCAACACCTTCACCTTGTATTACAGGTAGATGTTCAGCCTGGATGGAGAGATTCAGGGGCACTGTATCATCTGAGTGTGACTAATGTATCTCTGTCTCATTAACATCATAATTCCCTGCACAGCTGCTAACATCATCCTGCTGTACTTTGCAAATGTCTAAAAGTGATAACACAGTAGTGAAATGCACTGCAAATACAGAACAAAGACTCACTGGAGTGAGATGGGTATGTTTGATGCAACTGTGTCCCTATGGCATGCATGGTAAAGATGTCCATGAAAGGCATGCCACACAGTGCTACCCTACCTCAGCTACCATCTTACAATGCTTGGGTGCCTGATGCCCTTGTAACAAAACATAGACAACAAACGTACACAAAATGCTATTGTATATGGTACTCACCAGGTGGGTTGTCAAATGTGAGGGGTGGGTTCATCCTACTGTCAATGTTCAATCTTCTAGGAATGATTCCACTGCTGTATAACCCCTGCTTTTGAGGCATAGAGAACTTCAGAGTTCCTGTGTTTGGGGGCATGAATGCCTATGAATTTATATACTTAAAAAAAAAAAAAAACCTAACTGACCACCAATCTTTTAGACAGCAAAGAAATATGACAAAAAAAGCTATTCTACAAGATAAAAAGAACTTTTATACTCAATTGCAACAATCATCCCCTCACCTATCACAAAAATTCTGGTCTTCTATCAACACACTAATATCCCCTGGAAAAGTAGCTACACCTAATCCTTCAGGTTCTAATCCTGATTGCCCAAGGCAAACAGCTAATACCTTCAATACTTTCTTTACTTCTGCTATACTTAATCTAGCTAATCAACAAAACCCTGATACCTCCAAACTTCCCACTCCTACCTCCACTACCCCCCCTTTCCACCTCAAACCTATATCCACTTCATATATCTCTGCCCTGTTACAGAAATTAAAACCTTCCACCCCCTCAGCTGATAAACTACCAGCTGAATACCTGCAAATTGGAGCAAAAGCCATTGCCTACCCCATCTCCATATTGATTAATAGAACCATAGAAGAAGGCACTATTCCATCACTCTGGAAAATCTCACACATCATTCCTCTTTTCAAAGGTGGAGACTCCATTGAGTTTTCAAACTTCCGCCCCATAGCATTACTATCTCCACTTGCAAAAATTATGGAGAAATGCATACACAAACAATTACTTACCCATCTACTTTGTCACAATCTTCTGGCTGACTGCCAACATGGTTTTAGGCCATTCCATAGTACTACCACAGCCTTACTATCCTTTACTGACTGTATCAATAATAACCGCAACAAAAATATTCTTTCCTCAGCATTTTTCGTAGACCTGTCCAAAGCCTTTGACATGGTCAACCATCAACTTCTAATCCACCGATTGAAGTCGCTCTCTCTTGACCACCTAGCTATAAACTGGTTCACATCCTATCTGGAAAACCGAAAACAAGCTGTTCTTTGGAATAACCAACTTTCGGACCTCCTCCCCACCTCTATAGGTGTCCCTCAAGGCTCTATCTTAGGCCCTTTACTGTTTTCCATTTTCATAAATGACCTTCACCTAGCTACCCCAAATACAACTTGCATTCAATATGCAGACGACACTACCATCATTTGCTCTGGTTCCAACCAAACTGAACTTCATTTCCTCACACAAAAAGCCTTCACCACTATAGAGCAATGGTTCTCTAACCACTGTCTTCTCCTTAACCCAAATAAAACTAAACTTCTGCTTTTTGCACCCTCCCACTTATCTCCCTCCTTTAATTTCTCACTCTCATCTAATAATGGTACACTAATCTCTCCTGATCTCAGCACCAAACTCTTAGGAATTACAATTGATAACCAACTAAAATTTGACTCTCACATAAACTCCACCATAAAATCCACAAACAAAAACTAGGATCTCTCTATAGAATCAAATCTTTTCTGACTCCTGAAGCCAGAACCACTATAGCTAGAACTCACTTAATCTCTACCTTATTATATGCCTCCCCATATACACTAATCTTTCTAAGCATAATCTTAACAAACTAGCTACAGCATTTAACCACATTGCCAGATTTGCCACAAACTCTCCATACAGGACTCATCACTGTCTCAATCTCAAAAACTAGGCTGGATGGAATTACCTCACCTGATACAATTCTACCAACTTACAATGGCCCATAAAGCCCTATACCACCCTGACAACACTCCAATGCTCTCCTCCCTCATTAAATCATACAATAATCTGGGAAAATGCGCTCCTCTAACAGAATGCTGATTCATACTTCCTTTTCAAATAACGTAGCTGGTGACACTATATTTTCTAATTCTGTTGGCAAAATATGGAATCTACTACCACAAAACCTTACTACCATAACATCACTCCCACTATTCAAAACTAACTTAAAACTATTTCTCACTAACCGCTGGCTATGCTCCTGCAATAAGCCTGACTAAACAGCTTATTTGACTCTTTAAGCTAACCTTCTCTGCTTAATTTCCTAACTCTGTCTCTCCAGAGTATTTACTCACCATGTCTGAGTGCATTAGGCATTTTTTTCCTTTTCTTACATACTCACTAATATTTTTCTATTTTTCTGATCTCATAAATTACTACCCATCTGCTTTCTCTAACTTTACTTTTTAGCCCTCTTCAATGTCATTTGTTATTTTCTGCATGATGATAGTGTGTTTTTTATTATTATTATTTAGTGTGAGCTTTTAATATTATTATTACCACTTAGATGAATAGCTTTTAGTAGTATGTTAGCGAAGCTTTTCTCCTCGGGCCTCCACTGAAAATGGACATGTATCCAGCTGGACTAGCCCGGTCAACAAATGTAAAATAAAATAAATAAAATAAACTTTGTTGCTATGCACCTTCAGTATAAAGCACAACTTACTGCCTATGAATGCTTTAGTGGCTCATACTAGGAAGGTGTGCAAGTACATGTCACAAAAAATGCAGCATCACTTTTTAAACAATTCTGACTACCATTTTACTCCTTACAAAAGAGGCACCATTTTTTGAACAGGTTTTGGAGGATAGAAGCTTATTTTGGTGTTTACCTGAATGTACCTGCCTGGTACATGAACGAGAGTAAGATTATGCTTTTTCACCTTTGTGGCAAGTTCAGACAGCACCTATTGGGCCCAGTTGACAGTGTTTTCAAAAAAAGTGCATACCTTGTATGACTTGGCTTTGGAGTTGTCCTTATCTGTAGTCAGACATGGATAGAGAACAGTGAAGGCATTCTTATGATGACTGGGGACACAGGAACTTTGAAGTTCTCTATGCCTCAAAAGCAGGGGTTAAACAGCAGTGATCCAAATGGCATGACACTAAGTGTTTTCTTTCCCCTTCCCATTGTATGTTTGACACTGTACTTTGTATTAAAAGGTGTCTGTTAAGGTCAGCTTCAGGATGTGCCATATACTGTGCAGACCTTCAATGTCAGGAGGAGATGGTGGTGGCATGTAAAGGTATATACAAAGTCCAGTTGGTGTAGGTTTCTACTGGGGCATTATATGGAGTGAGGTTACCTTGCAACTTTACATGGGGCCTGGATACTACATGGCATATCTAAATGTGTAAATGGACCACTGTTTTGTGTCTGTAGAGTAACATACAGACTGGTGATGTACACCAGCCTGTTAATTGTCTGTCAGCTACTTCAACAGCTGTATGTGATTGTGACTTATACAGTTGTTTTGGCTTCTTATCATATACCTGTTGCAGTTCTGTGATGAGCACTTTCTCTTTTAGTATGAGCAGAGAAAGATAATTATTGTATCACCTATAGCAGAAGACCGGAGATATTAGAAGCCAGCCATGGTTAATGCATTGCGCATGCTGACCACTGTGTTAAATATATACTGTCCATTGTTAGCATAGATTCCCTTACATCAAACCTCCTACTGTATCTCCTAATTGCAGGTCTGAATGATTAACTTGATCAGTGGGAAGATTAATAATAGCTCATCCCAACTAAGGAAAATGAAGCTGGCAATGCCTCAACAGAAGGATCTGCAGCACTTCAGTGGCAAGTAATTTGCCTGAATTGTCTGAAGTCACTCAATCACACCTTCAGTAGGTGGTGGAGGCTGCAGTCATGAGAGCAGGTGGTATGCACACAGCCTTGATGTACCGATGTACTACTGTCTGAAGCTGATTACAGATTTGCTTGTCTGGCTGACCACAACCAACAGCCCACCAAAGTAGGTTGTGGCTGTACAAGTGACCAGGGTAATCCATCATCTAATGATGAATTATACTGATGTCACTCAGGGCTGCTACAACAGGTGATACAACTCTGCATGAAACCCCAACCTCCGGCCAGGTTTGACCCCCTACCTCTTGTATTATATCCCATATTCTGTGCATTGTGCAGCATACTCCATCACCATCTGTCTGCCTTCTGTTTGCCTGGATCTATTCCACATTCCCAATCACAATGTGTGCACATCTGCTCCTCTTTGTCTGCAGTTATGTGATTCATTGCTGAAAAAAGGAAGGGGTCTAGCCCCACAAAATGGCAGTCCTTCTTTCACCCACCTTTCTCTACACTTATATATATATATTTCCTTCTATCCATCTGTCTGCTTACCACCATCCTCTTTTACTAATTTCCTATCCATCCTTCTCTTCCTTATTTATTCAACCACAAGGTGTCCACATATGTTAACAACACACAAAAGTTGTGAAACTGCAGTGCTGTGCGACTGTTAGTGGCACTTGTTGCCATCCTGCTAATGTTTGGGAACATGTGCAGCAGAGTTATTACATGTACTGCGGTAGTTCTGGGATTTTACATTTTCATTTCTTTTTCAGTCATTCAGCCACATTCTTGGCCACATATCCATTGTGTCATTCACGTCTGTGAGTACATTTCACTGCACAAAATTATGTTTATTTGCATAGCTGCTGTGCTGACAGATGTTGTGACTACATATGATGCCATGCCTTACCATTTAGCTGTGTAACCCTTGTACAAAAGAGTAGTGCATCTGTTAGAATCTCAGCCATCTATTCACACAGCTCCTGATTTATCATAAAAAGTAATGTTTTACTTAGGACAATTTTTTTAGGTTCACAATCCTCTTTTAAACTTTTTTACAGCAGGCGAATTGTTGTTATTTTCTCACATTGAAATGTATTAACCATGCCCATGATGTCTGTTTGAATAATCCTTTTGTTGAAGGACTTCTGGATTTGTGATCTTTGTCAAATATGCAGTTTGTCAAACATATTCTTGTTCAAGTGCTGGAATTGTTGAAGGGTAGAAGATGGATTTAGAAAACTAAGTGTGGGTCTGTCATGTTAATGCAGAAACTTTTGGATATATCAAACATTTTGGCATTAGAGGGCAGGAATATTTCTGTGACAGTTTTCAGGTTTGGGTCAAAGTAAAAGCTAGGTATGGGGATAGATTTAGTACTGTGCTTTTGTGATGATGTACATGGCGTGTGTCTGCCTTGTATACTGGTAATGCCACAGCAAAGGTTTTGCAGAGGTAAGGTGTAAGGTTAGTGTTGAGGCCTGGGGTAGGACATCGGTTAACACAGATTGCAAAGGCAGTGTAAGTTGATGAAGATAAACCCTTTCCATTGGGTCTGAATATAGTAGTGGGATTTATGTTATAAGATCACAAAAGGAGCTGCATGCTTTCTGTGATCTGCTTAGTTTTGTTATGTTGAATTTATAGTAAGTGTATTTTCACATATGCTGGCACTGATGTTTGCACATTTTGGTCATTTAGCATAACACTTTATTGATTACTTTAATAGATTTTTTTACTGCTACAGGTAGAAAAAGTGGTGAAAAGTGGTGATATTTTATTTAAAAAAGTACTAATTTTTTTAATTTTTGATTCTAAATTTTATAGTTTTATTTTAGGTCTGCTTGAAATTTTACTTCAGAGAATTGCTCATGCTTCCATATTTGTGATAGTTTTGTTCTCTAGCAAAAATTGAAGAGACCATGACAAGCTTATCAGAAAATATATGCACTTCATTTCACTTGAACAAGGCATGAAAATCACTACACTTTCACAAAGCCCACTTTCAACAACATTGACTTTCTGACATGAACAGTATCCTAATTACAATATATTACAATGCCATTTCTATATTTTAGAAATATGGAACAGGAATACCTTCACAAGAGACCAGGCACTATCTGCTTGCAATTTCAAATGTTATATTTCTGCTCTATTTCTTCAATAATCTTGATTATACAGCATGCAAACCAAAAAAGGACAAAACATATTTTCTTATCCTCTTCTTTATCTGACATCCCCTCTCAGCCATCCATATTGTAACCATTTTAAAAATAAATATATTTACAAATTAAGTTCCTTGCACCTCTCCAATAAATCCCCTACTTAATTCTACTTCTAAATCTTGTAGCACTTCTACTGTCCCTAGAAGGGTCAACAAAGAAAATGCTTTATCTAAATCCAAACATATTAAATTAACGTCTTGTCTTATTATTTCTTCAAATAGGTATTCTTGTATCATGATTTCCCAACCTCTTGCAGTAGACATTTATTAAAAGCACTGATACATTTCTCTATACTTTTTATCTTCTTTATTTTTAGAAATTATGAGTCCATTATATGTTTACTCCATCTCCCAGCTTCATATTACCAGCTTTCAAACATTATTGTAATAAATTTATCATATTTTCCACATTATGGCAAGCATCATATTTGTGATCATCTGTTCCAAGTGTTCTCAGATATTTAGACGTCTAGATTGTGTCTACATTTTTCAAATTAAACTCATGATATCTTTCTTTTTCTATTCAATCCACTACACAAATATTAACTTCAAAATTCCTGTGTAAACAAATGTCTACTGTTAATATCAATTTATCTTTTTTCAACTTTTAAGAATATTTCATTAATCAAATTTTTATAAACTAAGATTTGCAGTTTCTGCTCAGTAAAGGCCAAACACTTTGCTTCTTCTGCTCAATTCAAATTCTGCCTACTATATTTACTTAAGTACTTTTTTGTTGTCACAATTTCAAGTGGTTCCCTTGCAGCCATCATTATATTAAAATAATGCCTCTGTCACAATTCTAATTGATGCTTCTATATTTTTCTCTCTTATTCTCTTTAGTTCTTTTCATCAACTAACAATCTATATTCTGTATTCTTTCCTAATCTTGTCTTTGAGTGCTACTCACTACTACTGACAAGAATAATAAAATATGCTCATGCTTAAATGGTTACTTTGCAACCTTTTGAAATATTTCCTATCTTCTTGTGAAAATCACACAGCAGTCATTTTTTAAACAAGAAAACTTTTTATTGAATTATCACATGACATAGGTGATCACACATTTATATAAATGAAAACAAATGATATTGACATATTTTCAGATGCAAACAGTATACATCATGTATAATCTTTTGTGCACTCATTGTCTTTCAAACATTACATAGTTCATTCAGTTTCTGTCTTCCCTTAAACCTCATTCTCTCTTCGAAACATTATTCTGCATGCATTTTTCCCACAGTTCCCATTTTTCTATGTAAGTTGCTCCTACCCTTTTCTAAAGATCCCACTTCCAGTTCTTCTATCTCTTGTTATTATGTTCACTACTTCTCCTACAGTTGTTTTTGACTTTGATTTCCATTTTGTAGTAAAAGCTTTTTTGGCAGCAACCAGAATTACACTCAGCATGGTCTTACTATATCTAGACAATTCTGATTCTATATCACGGCTCAAAAAGAGGAAAAAAAAAATTTCCTTAGTTACACCAATTTGGTCACCCAGTATTTCTGACAGAGTAGTCTGCGGGGAATTTTTTAAAGTGTGCCAACTCGTTACACTCTGAAAAAAATATGTTCCCAATTATCTCTTTCTTCCCCATCACACCTCCAACATTTGCAATCTACCCGACAAAAAAATGTTTTGAGTCTGCTTAGGACATAAAGTACCTATGCAAATACTTGCAAGCAAAGATCCCAAATCTTCTACACTTTGTAGCATATTTATACTCCCATTGTTTCTATGTGAATTACTTATCCAGTTTCTCTTCCCAATCTTTCTAACCTCCTCAGATTGATTCCTATAGTTACCATGCAATATTTTATATGCCTCATTAATTATTCTTTTTTAACAGCAGCTTCTGTTCTAGATTCTACTAAAAACTCTACCAGTGATGGTCTTTCACTTACGATCCCCCAATTCATTTCTCTTTGCCTGTACTCTAATATCAATCCTTGATACAGAAGGCAGTATCTAGACTACACCCCAAATGAATTCTTGGTCTCTTCTCATTCTTTTACCTCTCCCTCTCTAAGTATTTGTTGCCAGTACCTTTGTTCTTTTGCCAATTTTCTCCAGTAAATTCCAGCTGCCTCTTACCTATTCTTTGTATCCATAATTGCAGTCATTCCTAAAGATGACATCTCTTTTCTCCATTCCCATGTTGACTTAGTTCTTAGAATCTAATAGAAGTCTTTATCTTAAGTACTGCTGTCTTAGCCGTAAATGCATCCTTTTATCCTGATTTTTTTTATGGCATGAACAACTTGTTTCTCTAGTATCTTTCCTCTTCAAACTCAATCATTCACTATTTAACACAAAATCATATTCTGTTCAAAGCCTTCCCTTATAACATGTTTTCATACGTTCATAGGTAAATTCTAGCCTAGTTACTTTTGCAGGACATTTTAAGCATATTTATTTTCCCTTTTAGTGCTCAAAATTACCAGTCCCATTTGGTATTGACTGGTATTACCCATCCCATGGTCAATAATTACATATTGCCCATAATGAGAATAACTGAGATTATAGATAAGTGGAGGGGACCCTTGCATGGGATAAAGCATATAGGAGCTGACTCGGTCCATTAGTAGTACAGTGGGCAGTCTTATGGGTAAACTTTCAGTTTCTCATCCCTGCATCTAAGTTGTGGATGAACTTTGTTAAATGTGGATGGGAGTCTGTTTCACAGCTTCATTATTTAACTGCTAAAATAGGACCTCTTTATAAAAGACTTAAAACAAAAATAACACAGCCAAGTAACGTTTTTAAAAAACAAAGTAATCCAGCTTAGTACGGCTAAGCTCTTTCATCCCTCATAGACTTGGGACTTCATCAAAACCATTGATAAACCAATTGAAAGCCTTTATATCATTTATTAAAAACAATCATTTGATACTCGATTAATTTAAGATTTAAAGAAACAGTACCACAAATCACTTTGGTCACAAACATCAAATACAAAAAGTTCATAGGATGCACTTTAATGAATAGTGTCAATGTTATATGTTAAACTAAGTTTTTAAAATGTTACTTAGCTGTATTATTTTTGTTTTCAATGTCTTTTATAAAGCAGTCCTTGGAAGATTCAAGTAATGGACTGCTTTTCTTTGAAAACACTGCCATTAGTGGTGCACTAACCTAGGTAAACTACGTCATCTATTAGTGATCAAGGAGTTTGAGTTATACCTGGACCACTTGTATTTGTAGTCAGAAACTCATCAAGTACATTTAAATTCATGGAAATGCAAAGTTATGCATTTAGGGCATTTAGTTAGTCACTACCCCTGCGCTGTAAGCAACACCATTAAATCAAGTATGATGTATGGAAACCTGAAAGGGGGGGGGGTGGTAAATAGTAACCTTTCAACTCAAACTCATGTTAGTTTGGTGGTCAGGAAATGCTTTAGTACTATCAGTATCACACTGAAATCTGTTACTTCAAGACGTAAAGAGGATCTTGCACCACTATACAATATTCTCATCTGCCCAATTCTAGAGTACAGTACTGCTTTGTGTTTGTTTGTTTGTTTGTTTGTTCATTTGTTTCTATATTCCTATTCATATTGCTAGGATGGAAGAGGTTCATAGTTATAATTAAAAAAAAATATTAACATGAAAGGACTTGGTTACAAAGACAGACTGTGAACATTAGAGTTGTATCTGGTTTGATACAGAGTATATGGGGATGCTAATGTGAGACTTTCTTTTAATTCTCATCTCAAGTGTTAATGAGAGAAATAACATTTGTTTAATTATGAAATTGTGAATGAATTTGTAGATCAACTTTTTTCATTGTAGCATAGCAAATGCTTGGAAACTTTTACCTCTATCCATCAGAAATTCTACATCACTTAATTCTTTTAACTAGGTTCATAGGTTCATAGGTTCATACTAGGCTATGTGCCCTAGGGCATGTATAAGCCTAGCCAGAGTGTGTTTGGCTTTCGCCACCCATTTTAATTTAATTTTGCTATGCCCTTTTACGAGGCTAGTATACTGTGCCTCTGTCTAACAATGACACAGAAGTGATACCCAGGGTAAACCTACGATCTCCCATCCACTCATCAAGATTCCTGTTGAAGAGAGTCAATGAGGGACTCTGCCTAACCTGGACTGGGATTTTATTCCAGAGTGAAGGGAGCCTCTGGATTATGAATCTGTCCCTCCAGCATGTCCTATTTATTTCAGTGCTGAGGTTCAAGTCTCTCGAGCACGTGGCTCGATGGGATTTGGATTTTCTGAGGTGCAGCATGTCTATTAATTCCGGGTTGGACATGGCTTTATACGTCAGGCACAGATCGCCTCTGAGCAGGCAGTATGCCACTGAGCAGAGCTGGAGTTTCTTTAACCGGGCAGCATATGGCATCTGTTTGAGCCCTTTGATCCTCTTGGTGAGGTACTTTTGGGGTCTTTCCAGTTGCTGCAGGTGTCTGGTAAGCTACATCCCAAAAGGGGCATTGTACTCAATTATGGGTCTGATGAGGGATGAGTAAAGAGGCACGATGACCTCACCTGATCTAGATGTGAATCCCTTCATGATTAGGTGGGCTATATAAAATGTTTTTCTAACCACTTTGGCCAAATGGAGCATAGATGCATATTTGAATAATGAAGGTTCTTGACATGCTCATGGAAGAGGGCTCATCATGATTTCATATGATGTCTTGACCTAAACAGAGTACCATTGTAACATTGTAGAACACAGTTGTAATTAACCATCTCCTTACCCTTTTCCCTGAAGGCTGTGCTCCTAAATGCACGAGTTCTTTGAATTTCTATCACTAATGTTGGATCGACTTGAAATATTCCTATTGATTATTCATACTGTGCTCCAACAGCTTATTGTTTAGGTTTCATTAAGAGAGAAATCTTCAAGAACCATATTAGTAATGCATGAGCATTATTTGTTTATAGCAGGCTATTGATTGATTCCTGTGTTTGTATTTTGTGCCTGGAATTAAACATGTCCTTTAGATTCCTGCTTCTGTATTCTGTGCATGAAATTAACAATGTGATGTAAAAGGTGTTATGTCACTTTACATTCTCATCACATTTGGCCAATCACATATAACTGTGTCAGTTTAATAAATTGCACTGTTTTAAACTTGCTATACCTTCAAGTGATTGATGTAGTCATCAGAAAAAAACAGACATGCATTTTACAGGTTCAGTTACCTGTGCTCCTATACTGTCCTTTAATATAATGACTACAGGTTGAATTCAGGTCCAAGTTGTCAGTCTTTGTAACAGTTAAGAAATATAGCCCAAAATGTATGACTGGAATAAACACAGCCATGAACAAAAAAGTTAAGATTGTTATTTTCAGAACTAAAATTACATGTTCTCTCATAGGATGCAGTCTTAAATAAGTATTAGTCAAAATGTAAATTTAGTTAAGGGATGTGTTGCTGAGCTATGTAAGAAGATGACCACCTAATAAATTTCTCCACCACTGTCTGCTGCAGTAACAGAAAAGTGAATAGTTAAATGGTGCAAGCTGTTAGTTGGCCGTAATTGTTTATTGTGTGTTTTCTTTTGTATCAGTGCACTTTAGCAACTGCTACATCAGTTATAACCATGATAGTTTAGATTAATTTGATTCATACTTCTTAGATAAGCAATTGTGTATGGAAGCCTGGGCTTTGCCAAAGGGTGCCCATTCAGTTGGAGAAAATAAGAGATCATACCTTAGTGCATCTCCAACTGAAGGGGAAAAGTGGGATAAATATGATGCTGTCTCAAGGTATTAGGTGTTCCAAGCACCATATAATGAGTCTATATGATACAGTTCAATGGACATTTTTGACCTAGCCTCATCTAGTGAGTGGTCAGGGGTTATTAGGTGTGGGAACTCTTGAGGCTATACATTTGCCCTACTGTTATTGAAGGTTGGACATGCCAAACACTCAGCTAGATATTTAAATGATAGCATGCCAAACACTGAGTTAAAGGTAATCAACTGATATGAAAGTTGACTGGAGAAAAGGGGGGTATAATTTTCTTCAGGAACTGAAACAAAGAAATCAGAAATGTTAAAAATGGGGGAAGCACTGGACAGCAGTAAGATACAGATGTTCTTTTTGTTTGAGAAAAGGAGTGCTAGTCATGATCTGTAAAACAAGTTATCATCGGGTTCCTTTGGGAAGCAGGGCAAACTGGATCACTGAGTAAGTATATGATTCAACACCGACGTGAGGGACTCTCTGCCTCAGTAATTATGACCCTTAATTCATTTCATTCTTTAATTCTTTAATGTATAATTGTCAGTTAACTAACACCTTCTGGCAATCAGGTAATCAGGTGCCACATTCCTGAGTGTTGGCATACTGGATTATAATTGCTTGGAGTTTGTAGTCAAATAAAATGTGTTATCTGTATATATCTACATCTGTCTATCTATATATGAACTGGAGATGTAAGCCAGCTTTTACCTTATATTTTTAATTAAAAACAATTTCCCACTTAAGAAACTAATTACACCAATGAATAAAACAACAATTTCATTAAGTGCTCTGCTTGTTAAGCAATGGTTGGAATAAGACAAGGCAACCCGTACAATGAGTATTTCAGGAATGAAGTACTAAATAGTGTTATCACTGATTTAGGAATGAATGAGACACACAGGTACTGCGAGAAATTACTGATGATGATTATAATGTCACATTAAACCATGACATGGATGTAAAAAATTGAAATGCCAGGATTCTAAGGGAGAGTTAAAGAGGTGTTATTGGAAAGGGAGTGGGTAGAATGCTGGTCAGATGATTGGTGATAGGACTGCCCAAGCATTCACAAATACACCTTCTCTAGAAGTGGGAAGGGAAACAGGGAAGCAAACTGGACCAATTCAAAGTAAAAGTTATAGTTCCAGCTGAAACTATAGACTCTTTTTATAGGTGAATGGAATAAATCAGACAATGTCTGCATTAAATTAAATGTAATGTGAAATAACCAAAGAAAAATAGCAGTCGATGGATATAGATGACAATGTGAAGAAAGGAAAAGTGGGTTTATACAGTTTTTTAAAAAGTTTGAAAGAAGGAACTGAGTAATGTTAGTGACAGGAAGTGGTGGGAAGCTAAAACATGTGTCCTAAGGAGGTCCTGAAAGGAAATGGAGGTTACTGGAACAGAAGGGAACAAATATGTAATTGCTGGGAGCATTAACTGGAACAGTTACAAAAAGTTGAATTTGGCAGTTTGCTTGAGGCTAAGCTAAAAAATAGGGTGCTAAAAGTCAAAGTGCTGAAGGCTAAAACAGAAGAAGGTAAGAATAAAAAAAAATAAGTAGGTCTTGACATGGACAACAACTCTGAAAAATTCTTAGAGAAAGTTAGTGTAAGATAGATTCCAAACAAAGACAAACTCATGAAATACTCCTGTAGGGTGGTATACTATTGTAATGTGCATTGCAAGATCAGGGTACAGGCTGTTATGAAGATTTTAAAATTTAAGAAGGGCCTACTTGGTCCTTGTGGAATCAGAATGGTCTGGAAAAGTGAGACAGAAGAACTGATAGGCTCCATGCATATGTTAGGAAGGGTGAACATTCTGGGGGAAGATGGCCTAGGAATGGAGTTTCGTAGGTTAGTGAAGATATATTGTTGGTATTTGTTATGTTTTTTTTTTTCTTATGTAGTGCAGTGAAACTATATTATGCTTGACTTTATTTTATGATAGTGATGGTAGTTTCTGCACCAAAAGAAAGACAAGACAGACTAGATCCAGAAAATAATCACCCCATCTCCTTTATAAACACTGATGCCAAGTGATTGTTATGGATCGTAGCACAGAATGGGGCAACGTATTAGCAAATAAGTAGTAATGGACCTAAGAGGTTTAGTAAAGGGGGACATCAGATAATTGCTGGTGTTCCTCAGGATCATTTATGGAGGAAGTCAATAACAAAGGGTGGCCAAATGTGGGAGACATACATTTCAATATTCACAAGGTTTTTGATTCTATGGAAGGAGGACTTTGATGCCAGGTTTTGGAAGAAGTGTGGCTGGTGGAAGATATTTCAGAGATGGATGTGGACAGTCGAATATCTTCTATTAATTGATTTGGACTGTTTTCAACAGTAGTCTTTCAAATTAAGTAAAAGTGAATTGGACCAAGCAAGGTTCCCACTTTTTCCAGAGGTGTATGCTGAAAGGTGTATGTACTGTTCTGAAAACATTCTTGAAAAGTAAACGCATTTCCGCTATATGTATGGTGCTGTCAGACAAACAAGATCTGGATAAGGCAGAGGTTTTGAATGTGTTTGGGACTTTCTAGATAGAATCAGATCTTGAGTGCAAATGAAAAAAGTTAGCTCAAGAAGGAATGGTTATCCTATTCTCAAACATTACAGAGATCCTTGTGAAGAGACAGGTGAGAGTAAGATGGCTAGGAATCCAGTTATGTGATATGTGGGAATGTAGTGTGGATTGTGGATTTCAGTTTTCTAAATTGATTGCAACAGGTATCTGAGACCTTGAGTAGATGAAAATGCACTTCTTGACTTGCCAGATGAACATAATTCAATTGATGATTCTGCCTAAATTTTATGGTTGTGTCAACATTTGCTTTTAAAATTCAAGGATAAGCCATCACAGGAAGTTTAAAGTCGATTCAACAAGATTATAAAGGAGTGAGGGTTGCAGGATAGCAGAGAACAGAATGAAGCTTCAGAGGGTTTTCAGGGGTTGTGGAATGTCTGACTTTTCATTATAGTGTTTTGTAGCTTCAGCTTTGTATTTAATTAGACAAGAGCATTAAAAGGCCCAGCCATGGTTGTTGACAATGAGGAAATGAGGACTAGTGTGAGGAAAGAGATAACCTTTCTTTTAGGCTAGATTTAAAATTATCACTGTCTAAGGGTTTTTAAGAACATGCTTTTATTGAATGTTTATTAAAGACTGGTAATTGGAACAACTTTAAGCCATATGCTGCCTATAAATGGAAACATGGAAGCAACAGGGGATTGAGATATTTTTTTTTCTCTCACTCCCTCTTTTTCCTCTTTATATCAACAGTTGAGCAATGGCTGGTTATTTCTTATATGGGGCAATTTTTCATAACAAGTTTACTTTGCCAAAAGCAGAAATGCTTAGCTTTGAATAACTACAAATAAGATGAAAAAGATGATATACTTCAGGAAGGGCCTTTATATAAGGGACAGATGGACATAGAAAAGACAATTGAAGATCCTAGACATGGGTAGTTGTATAATTGACGATCCTAGAGATGGGTAGTTGTGTAAAGTTCTGTTCTTAAAAGTAAATAAAGTACTGTTTGCTTTAATTTAATTTGGTAGCCTATTCCATGCATCAGCTACTGTTTCAAAGATCCAATTAACTCACCTCTCATTCCTGTATAATCTTCTACAAAGGTCATTTGATAATTTTCTACTACTTTTTGATAACCCCACATATTCCCAGAGGTAGCTGTTTCTAAATTCCCTAAATACCTGAATAAGACCTCTTCCTAAATGTCTATATGAGACAATGATTTCACAATTTCTGATTTCCTACACTTTATAAATCTTTTTATTTTTAATTATAGCTCTATAACTATCATTATAACAGTGATATAAGTAGAAAACCTCAAAGTTGGATCTACCTGTATACCCTGGTCCCTAAATGAATATACAGTTTCAATTTCTGTGTTGTAATAAATACTATTTTTCAGTCCATGTCTTCCAATCATGTATGCTTAGTTTTTGACATATTTGTCAGTATATTATTCTCCTGTGCTCAGATGGTTAAATAAGTCAAGTTATTTTGCAGTCATGCCCTACCTGCAGCAAGTGTAATCAGTTTACCCATTTTAAAGTTATCTGTATACAAACTGTAAAACACCTCAGATGAAAAAGCTAGATCAGAAAGATGCAATGTAGACAAGCATGGGCCTAGGGTACAGCCCTATGAGACACCCAGATGTAACCTAGAATTTCACTTGTCCAATTGCTGTATGATGCTTGTCATGTCCTGTTTATAAGCCATGACACTATCCATCTTATCAAGATTAAACCAATACCTAGTTGTTCTAATGTATTGATCTGTATTCTGTGTATGAGTGTATCAAATGCTGAAGTTAAGTTTATATAAATTTCCTCACAGCACAATTTTTCATTTATAACCAAGAATATTTTGTTATAGAACTTCATGCTTATTTTCAACATATGCATGCTAATATATAGTTTCAAGTCCTAGCCTTTCTGGTTCTGACAATAACTTATCCAAAATAATCTTCTCCGTTATTTTTACACAACAAGAAAGAAAATGTATGTGTCTACATGACTCTGGGTTTGTCCTATTCCAATTTCTCCTAAAGGTCAGTTTAGCAAGTGCATGGTTGCTGCCTTGATGAAATTACCCATACTTAAATGACCTAGTGAATAACAAATATAAAGGTACTATAAGACCATGCCAAAGTGTTCTCAGGTCATTATTACAAATTTCATTACCTAACTGCAATTTTTTTGGGTCCAGTTTGTGCAGTTCTTTTTCAATATAGACAAATGCAACAAAGCTATGGCATCCTCCTTTGATTTGGCATACTAGTATAATATTTGAAGCAAAAAAGGGAAAGAAAATGCTGGAGATGAAACAAGAAAATACAAATTCTGGGAACAAATTTAAAGGCCTATGTGTTAGTGGGACACATCTTCTGAAAACAATTTAGACAGTGGAAATTTGTTTTGCTAGAAACTGAGGACAAAAAGTGTGAAGGATCTGCAAAACAATATATATAACAAAAGGTCTGACAGGGTGAAATCCAATGGAACAGTATCAGGATAGTGATGGTCAAAGACAGAAGCTACAAGTGTTCTGATGTAAAGCACAAACCTCAGGGGAAGGTGATGGCAGTATTGGGCAAAATGTGTTTGTACATTAGGCAATAATTTTAAATGTTCTAGCTTTGTCTGTGATTCACTTCTCTACAGAGCCTTGATGGAATTTGTGTCAAAATGTAAATATGTTATGTTGGATATATGCTGCAAATGTCTGCATACCTTGCATATGTTTATAGTTGTATACTGTTTCAGTATTGAATATAATTATAAAAAAAATACTACTCAGTAACTGTTAATTGCATAGATTTCCTCTTCATGATAGGAACTACTTCTGTCTGAGCCAAATAGAAATAAAAGATGTTGCTATCAAATATTTCCTTCTCCTTTGTTGTCTTGTAAGAAACAGCTCTGCATATTTCTCTAGATAGCTTATCACAGTCACCTAAAATCGTTTTTATATTGTATCATTTCATTTTGAACACTTACCTGCAAGTCTCACATCATTTTGCATGACGTAGTTGAGGCTGAAGTGAAAGTGGGGTATTTATTATAGTTTTGCATACCTCAAGCTTGTTTGAAGGGGTGCCATGCAACTCATTGACACGGGAAAGAATAGTTATCCCTGCTCAAAAGTTATGTCTGTCTGTGCATGCAAGCAGAATGCAAATACTTTGTTTTCAATGCAACTTCCCTTAAAGCATGTTTTCATTTGTGAAGGCTTAAGCCTGCTGAAATCTAATAGATTTTATTACATAAGGTAAGTTCTACTATTTGACTATAATGTAAAAAGAAAATGAGGCAGTAATATCGACACAATAAAATAATAAGAGGTAATGCAACAAAAACATCTCATTAATCTTGTACTTCAGTGCCTTAAGCAGAAGCTATACAATTCACAAATTGAGGCAATGCTCTTTTTAGCCTAGATTTCTTGGTCATTTTTTTTACTAAATTACAAGTCTTAAGCACATATGCAGCAACATTATTGATTATTCCAACCCTTAGGTAGGAAGAGAAAACTGATCTGAGGATTATGTTGGCACAGGATTTAACACAAATACCTCTGCTCTATATATAGCACACACAGTTTAGGAGCACTCCCTATTCAGGCCAGCCAGATTGCTATGGTAACGCCATCCAGAATACTAGATTTATAAGTAAAGAAAATGTAAATTATTGATTGACTGTGTGCAACTTCTTTTGGGCACTCTTTTTCCTGAGGTAGCACGACACAGCAAAATACAGAAAAGAGGCTGATACTCAATTTCCTGAGGACAGTGGAAACAAATCCTGAGGGATTTCATTAAATCTTTCGGCTTAAACTTTTATTCCTGTAACATCAGTCACAAGCACAGATTACAAATAAAACTGAACTAATGGGGTCAGTACAAGCTTAGTTGATGCCTTTAGTGTCACAGGAAAGTTATTAATTATAAAACAATTTAGAGATGTTTTCTTACTTCATTTTACAAAAGAGAACATTTTTGCCAGATCATTTAAAAATGTTGTTTTAATAAGGGTGATAAAACGTGTAAAATGAGTTAAACATTCTATGAAAAATCTTGGAAAAT